>NC_012876.2:23850512-23951568 GCF_000003195.3 Sorghum bicolor | reverse complement strand
GGGGGGGGGGGAGGGGGTGCGAGTGGCTGGCCCAAGCCTGCCTATGCAGAGAAGGCTGAATTGGCCATTCCTGGGGAGCTAACAAAACCATACGGTTTGGCCTTCGCTAATCTAGGCTACGAGGCTGCCCAACAAACCAAACATGCCCTAGCTGTATTATGGAAGCCTGGTTAGGGGATATGCAATAACTAGTACGACTAAGCCATATTAGAATAACTTTCGAGACAATATTGCTTAAATAATTCAGACATCAGATTATTGGGTCATTAAGAACCTGTTTAGTGACTAGTACTTGAGGTTGTAATTGTAAACAGGTTGATATGCATCAAGGGAATTATGTTGATATGTGTGTGAGTTGGGGTTTGCTATTTTTCGGGTGCTTAAAAAAGTAATATCGGTTCAGGCAAGGAATGTGAGCCATCAGATGAGCTAAACTGATAGAAAGATGCGCGAATCTTGAAGCAATATCAAAGGACCACGTGTCCACGTCATTGCGTGTGAACAAAGGACAGATTTTAAGCACCTGCTTTTTAGGAAAAAAATAGCAAGTTATTAGTTTACCGGCCGAGATGACATTATAGCATCTCCAACAGATTTGTATTTTATCTTTGACAAAATATAGAGTTTGCCAAGTCTCAAATCAATATGGTGAGGAGAAAAAAGGTTACCTCCAATGGTTTGGCAAAATTGAGTTAGCAAAACCCAAAGTGTGGACCCAGCGGTTATTTTTTCAGACGAAAATTTTCTTGCCGCATACGGAAGGATGAATCCATGGCCATAGCGTACATACCTCCCCCACAACCGCCTTGATCAAGATGAGCTAAACGGTTTAGCTATTAGATGCCAAACGCAATACACGGTTGGCATATATGTCAAGCCTGGCTAGAAATTTACCAAGTTAACCAAAATGCAAAGGCCATTTGCCAAATCGTTGGATACAAGTTTTTAAGACTTCTTTTGCAAGAATCACTACCGGATTCGCGTGCTTTGCCGTGTGCCTGGGGCACACGGCAAAGTGCCTCAGGCACACGGCAAAACTTACGCCGTGAGCTGCACACGGCAAAATGCGCACGGCACAGGGCCAGTCGGCGAACGGCTTCTTTGTCGTGTGCCTTGTGTCGGGCACACGGCAAAACATGACGCCGTGCGCTTGGCACGGCACTCGGCACACAAAAGTGACTTAACGCCGCGGACTGCGTAACGGCAAGCTTTGCCGTGTGCCAGCTCACCGGGCACACGGCAAAGTAATTATTTTTTAAAAAAAAGGAAAATGTCTTT
This sequence comes from Sorghum bicolor, assembly GCF_000003195.3. NCBI lineage: Eukaryota > Viridiplantae > Streptophyta > Magnoliopsida > Poales > Poaceae > Sorghum > Sorghum bicolor. The sequence continues at coordinate 23,950,290 of NC_012876.2, read as the reverse complement.
GCCGTGTGCCCCCTCAGCCAGCACACGGCAAACCTTTCATTAAAAGAATCTGAAAATTAAACTTTGCCGTGTGCCTACTCAGCCAGCACACGGCAAACCTTTCATTAAAAAAAATCTGAAAATTAAACATTGCCGTGTGCCCGCTCACAGCACACGGCAAAGTGTGTATTAAAAAAATCAGAAAATAATTTTAAATAGAGTTTCGGTAGATTTCTTTGCCGTGAGCGACGTACGGCGAATTTGGCCTGTTTTGCCGTGTGTCGTGGCTACAGCACACGGCAAATCGTACGGCACACGGCAAAGACGCTTCCCAGGTGCCTCTGGTAGGCCTCTTTGCCGTGTGCCCTGCCGCGGACACACGGCAAAGGACCTCTATGCCGTGTGCAGCACACGGCGAATTTGGTCAAAAATTTTTTTTTGTTTATTTGCTTCCCCATCAAAAGAAACACACAAATCACATATATATATACCCAGACCATCACAGATCACAATCACAGATCACATTTATATCACAAATAACATTTAGAGCTCACATACGACATATATATCACAAATCCGAACAAATCCATAACAATCCATCCTTCAAATGTCCATAACCATCACAAATCATTCACAAGTACATCACATCCTTCACAAGTCCATCACAAGTCCATTATCACAACCATCACAAAGTCCATCATCCACCTACCTCGACGGTCCACCTTGTTCCCCTTGTTGCCCAGGAGGTGGATTGTTTGACGCCGCCGACTGATTCTGCACAAGATAAATATGTTGCTTGTGTCAGACAAAAAGTTAGAAATACACGTGTGATTTGTGACAACGGATATATGAACTTAACAAAAATTATAAATAAAAGCCAAACTCACAGGAGTGCTGAAAGGAGTAGGAGGTTGGAACAACATAGCTGGCGGAGGAGGTTGACCAATAGCAGGTGCAAGGTTTTGCAAGTACTCGTACATTGCATTCATCCTGGCTTGCATAGCCTGCGCTTCTTCCTCCCTCCTTATCCTTTCTTCGTCCCTTTGCCTCTCCGATTCTGCCAGCCGCTCCTACACAATTGACGGCAATGTTACAATGTGAAGCAAACATATGTCGAAATCAATGAACGGCGAATAAAATAGAAATTACCTGGAGGTCCGCCACAATGTTCATCGTAGTGTTTGGTCGTTGGCGTATGGGCGCGCTCGTGCCTGTGCTCCTTGCTCGGATCTGGGATAGGCTAGGAACCTCGCTAGAATCCAAGCTGCCGTGGCCAATCATGTACCGGCCACGAACCTTTCCTCCTCCCGCCCTCATGACGACTTCTCCATCAATGTCGTGGGTGGCGGGATCGTACTCTGGCCCATATACCTCCTTTGCCGTCTCTATGTACTGAGTGAGGCGTGCGTGGACGGAGGGGTTGCTGTACGACGAAGCGGGGGCAGCTGGGTCATAGCGAGCGGCTGTCGAGTACTTGGTCTGGTGCCCCATAGCATATGCCTAGAAGTTGGTAATTTGCTCACCACCATGTGCATTCGACTGAAAAAGAAATAACACAATGATTATAAGTAATGCCAAATTAAGCATTAGGACAAAAAATGGATTCAACTTACCCATTTAGCTTTCCATGCATCAAGGCTAAGACTGCCTTGATGGTGCGATGGACCTTGCATCATGGCGCGCCGCTCCATGCCTTGATTGTGCGCCTCCTGCCACTTAGGGTCGAACCACCTGTCCACCATCATCTCCCAGCACTGGATTTTCGTATTGCACCACCACGAAGGAACCTACACGCCATCAAGCATGTGACATATAAGAAGATCATATAAAGGTTACTTAATCTTAAGAAGGAAAATATTATTATTGTTGCACATTTACCTTCATGTATTCTTCCTTGGTCAGCGACATGGTTCTCGCTTGTTCCTTGGTCACCTTCCGAAAAAGGTACTGGGCGTGGTACGTCACGACGGCCTGGACACGACACTCGTAGTGCATGTCCTTTATGAGCTTTCCGCAGGCGTTGTAAGCCACTTCGAAAGCTTGAGCCTCATAGCCAGGCTCGCATCTGTAGAAATCCTGCATAAAGACAGAATAAGCCAAATTATGAATAGTTAAAAAATATGCAATGAATGTGATGTATTGAGGAACATAAGCTTATATGAAGACTTACCCATAGCTCCGTGCACACTCGTACCGCCTTGTTATCAAAAACCCTGCCCCTACGATCCAAGACGTCGCGGGCGGCGGTGTAGTGCTCAATTGTGTAGGCTAGCTCATTTTTCCCGGCATGTAGAACAATGCCAGGAAAGTGGCGCCTACACAAAATCCCCAGAATGCCATTGGCCTTGCGACTGTGGAAACCGTCTTGCACAATGGTGAAAGACCTGCACAAGTGATGAAGAGTAATTATTAGTTGACTATAAGAAATGATAAAGTATGAATAATATAAATAATTAATTACCTTGCACCAGTCGGCCGAAGCACCGGAAGCCTATCAGCAGGCATCCCTCGCTGCGGGAGACGCGAGGGACCTCTCAAGTAGACAACCGGGTTACCGGAAGAAGAGGAGCCTCCCCCCGCCGAACCAGAAGCGGTGCCGTCTGCCGCCTCCCCCTCGTCCTCATCATCCTCGCCGTCCTCCTCATCCACCTCCTCCTGCTGCTGCTGCTCCTCCTCCTCCTCCTCCTCCTCCTGCTGCTGCTGCAGCACCTCCTCCTCGTCCTCCTCGTCCTCGTCCTGAGGCGGTGGGGACGGTGATGGGGACGGCTCACGACGACGTGGTCGTCCTCGTCGTCCTCCGCCGCCTCCTCCTGATCCTCCTGCTTTACCTTTTCCTTTGCCTCCTCCTCCTGATCCTCCTGCTGCACCTTTACCTTTGCCCCCACCGTTCAACAACCCAGCCGTTTGTTGGTACACCGCCTGTAACTTCCTCATACCACCGCCGCCCACCATCTTTATTCTCGCTCCTACAAAATGAGACAAAAAAATAGTTAGAAATAGATGAAACATAAATAAGACATAATTATAAAGAAATGCAAAGTAAATAAAACATAATTAGAAGGTAATGTAGCATTACATGTATTAGAAATATTCTTCATGATCCGGATTAGCTGGATCATAAGAGGGGTCATCACTATCATACATCTCGATAAGATCTGCTCCGTCCGAAGGAAGAATGTTGGCGTAATTGTCATCGCCTATATGTAATCGTCGAAGTAATTCTATGTCCTTCGCATTTTCAACCTCATCTCCATCGTCGTCTTCAACAACTCTTTCATAATTTATGTCCATTCCGATCGGGTCGGTTAAGTCTATTGTAAAAGACCCTTCTAGCCCCTCTTCTTGAAAGAACTCTCCGGCATATGTGTTTGGGTCAAAGACGTAGTCATCATCATTTGGCATAGGTAGTTTACCATGTGGTGATACCTTGTTCACAACATACCAACCTTTTAGATGCTCTTTGGTTTGGCATGGGTATGGAAGATAATAAACTTGTGTGGCCTGTTGAGCCACGACATAGACATCTTCTCCTGGTAACTCACAATCCTGACGAATTTCAACTAGACCAAGATTCGGTGTCTTTCTCGCTACTGCAGGATCAAACCAATGACATTTGAATATGACAGGATTAAGAGGTTTCCAGCCATCGAATGAGAGTTCGTAGATTTCTTCGACTCGGCCGTAATAATCCACCTCATCATCGCCGCGCGTGAAAACTCCATTATTTGTGGTTGTTCGATTAGGCCGACATTGCTCGTGCATTGTTGTGTGAAATCGATAGCCATTGACATCATAAGCGGAAAATGTCCTGACTCTATATGCAAAACCATCGGCAATCTGTGTCAACTCGGCACTCATGGATTCATCATTTTGGGCCTTTTGTTGGAACCACGAAATAAAATCGGGTGCTCTACTTCCCGCTCCCTTTTTAAGAAGGGACTCAGATTCCTGAGCAGTAGGTTCCCTTGATAGATGCCAGAATTCATGAAGAAATTCCCTGTACCAACGAGGAACAAGGGGTTTTAGGCCAGAATATTGACTACTCGAAAACAAGTTTGCTGAGAATAGTGACTTACCCTATGTATGGCTGCACTTCGGTAAGGTTGGACAATACATAGGACATGATAATGTGCCACTCATCATGCCTCAAAGTCTTCTGGGTCCAATCACTTGCACTCCCGAGTTGCCCGCGAAAAAGGCTAAGATTGGATTCATTTTCGCCAACATTATAACGCAATTCACGATTATGTACACTGGGAAGGTTGTCACCATAGTACTTTGTTGTGAAGTTTGACACCTCCTCTAAAATCGATGCCTCTGCGATGGAAGCTTCAATCTTGCATTTATTTCTACATTTCTTTCTAACAACCTTTAGGGTTCTCTCAACAAAATAGCACCAACGAAACTGCACAGGTCCCCCCATTCGTGCCTCATACGGGAGATGCAAAATCAAATGTTGCATCGGATTGAAGAAGCCTGGTGGGAAGACCTTCTCTAGCTTACAGAGCAACAGAGGTGCCATTTTTTCCAGGTCTTTAACCACTGACCGAGATAACTCCTTAGCATAAAGCTGTCGGAAGAAATTACTCAATTCTGCAAGCACTTGCCACACATGATCTGGGACATAGCCTCGTACCATCACCGGAAGAAGCCGTTCAATCCAAATGTGGTAGTCATGACTCTTAAGCCCATTGATTCGCATAGTAGACAAGTTCACTCCCCTTCTCAGATTCGCTGCGTACCCATCAGGAAACATTAAGTTTTGAATCCATTCCAGTACTTCTCTCCTTTGAGGCCTGGTCAACATGTAATCAGCCGGAGGTCGTCTCCAAGTCTTGCCTGCTCTAGGAGGCCGCATTTCTTGATTTGGTCTGTCGCATATTGCTGCCAAATCGATTCTAGCCTTCACGTTATCTTTTGACTTTTCTTTAATGTCCATGATTGTTCCCCAGAGTGCCTCGGCGATATTTTTTTCAGTGTGCATTACATCAATGTTATGTGGAAGTAGCAGGTCCTGGTAGTAGGGGAGCCTCTCCAAGCCCGACTTATGTGTCCATGCATGTTCATGACCATATCCCACGAAACCACCACCTTCACTGACCTCAAGAGCATCTATCTGAGCACGAACCTCAACACCCGTCATCATCTCCGGTGGCGGGTCTGTAACTACCACACCTTTTGTAAAGTTCTTGATGTCTTGTCTAAATGGATGCTCAATTGGGAGGAATTGTCGATGTTTGTCAAATGAAGAATATTTGCCTCCCTTCTTCAACCAAATGAACTGAACATTAGTCTTGCATGTTGGACATGGAAACTTCCCATGAACACACCAGCCGCAGAAAATCCCATACGCCAAGAAGTCATGCAGGGAGTAGTGGTACCAAACATGCATCGTGAAGTTGGTTTTTGTAGCTCGGTCAAATGTCAATACCCCTTCATCCCAAGATTTGATCAATTCATCGATCAGAGGCGCCATATACACACCCATATTATTCCCCGGATGACCAGGAATTATCAAAGACAAAAAAATGTTCTGCGCTTGAAAACATACACCAGGGGGAAGATTGAGTGGTATATCAAATACGGGCCAACAAGTGTATGGGGCAGCCATCATTCCATAAGGATTGAACCCATCTGTTGCAAAGGCAACACGTACATTACGAGCCTCTAGAGCTTTCTCATGATGAATACTATCAAAATGGGTCCATGCTTCACCATCCGAAGGATGTACCATCTTCTCAGGATTGTATCGACGTCCATGTTTGTTCCATGTCATCTGTTTCGCAGACTCCTCGGTCATGTATAGTCGTTGGAGCCTTGGTATGACAGGAAGGTACCGTAGGATTTTCACGGGAATCGAAAGCTACTCTATACGACCATCCCCATGATGTTGCTCCACGAATCTAGAGGACCCACACTTTGGACAGTGCGTTGCTTCAGCGTGTTCTTCTCTAAATAAGATGCACCTATGCTCACAAGCATGTATCGGCTCATATGGCATTTTAAGTGCACGAAGCAGTTTCTGCGACTCATACATGTTCTTTGGCAGAATGTGACCTTTCGGAAGTATGCTGCCAAACACTGTCAGCATAACATCGAATCCGGCTCTACTCATGTTTAACTACGACTTCAAGTCGATCAAACGTCCAATGGCATCTAGTTGAGATACATTTGTCTGCTCATGAAGCGGTTTCTGTGCCGCTTCTAACATGTCGTAATATGCCTTTGCAGTAGCCTCTGGCTCCTCATCCTCACTACGTCCTTCAATGAAGTTGCCATCATGAAAGTCATCTATCATGTCTGCTACTCCACCTTCATCTTCAAACTCCGCGACCCGTTGTCTCACGACCTCATCTCTCATACGATCGGGTTCACCATGGAGAGTCCACCGGATGTAGCCTGGCATAAATCCATACTTGCAAAGATGTTTACCCATATCAGTCTTTGTTTGTCGAAGCCCGTTCTCACAGCTGCTGCAGGGACACCAAATTTTGCGAGCTCCTTTCGCCAACCGAAATGCGGTTTCCAAAAAAGCATCGGTTTTCTTGATCCATTCATCGGTCCACTCTCCAAAACTTGAACGGCCAGAGTACATCCACTCACGGTCATCCATCGTCTAACATATACACGATTAATATAAGACCACTTACATCTACAAGACAATCCTACTATCTAATAGGTAAAGATAGGTCCTAATCCCACTCGTCCATGTGTAGACGAGGCTAATTTCCATGCTTTACTTCTATCTAAGACAAAATTTCGGCAGCACCTCCCCGCTGTTCTCCCGATACACGTCCTAGCAAGGAGATTGTGTATCTGGAGAACAACAAGGAGGTGATGCCGAAACTGTCTCAGATAAGAGTAAAACATGGAAACTAGACTCGTCTACACATCGACGGGCTGTCCAAAATACGTGGACAATTCGAAATAGATATAGTTATACATATGCAAAGATCTACATATGTATAACCATATCTATTTCGAACGGGAGACGCCTAACTAGGTTACGTGACCTATGACTAAGAGAAAGTAAAACGGATTATACCTTAGGTGGCGGTGGAGTAAGGATAGCGTGGCAGTGTCGGGTCGGTGCAGCGGCGAGCTGACGCGGTGCAGGCAGATCCACACCGGCAACAAAGACGAGGCAAGCCCTCGAGGGTGCTCCGGCTAAGCTCCCACGGGTTGTACACTGCAAAAAAGGCACAATATTGTCAAATAAAAATTTGGGCAGCACCTCCCCTACACGGTGAGGCATCCAAAACCTGTAAGAAACAACGGCTCGATGGCCGACAACCACATATACTTACGCGACAAAATAAGTATATCACAAACTAGTGTAAATAATGGTAAAAAACCATTAGTTGGAGAGCATGCCAATGTATCTACGGAAAGTATCCCCAAAGGTAACAAAAATGGAAAACTTGTCAACTTTCATCCGTGACTGCATAATCATGGTCCAATCTTGGGTCCTAGATTCTCCTATAATTTAAAAGGTGGAAAATGAAGATGATTGACCAACATATGTCCTATCGAGTTTGGCTGCCAAAAGAACCAATATTTGATACACATCGGTATTTACATCTTCCTTTTAATCCTAGGAACAAAAAATTCGAAGCTCATCACTCTCAAGATATTGATCACACGAATCCGGATACTAATCACGCAGTAGCCAGGACTCAGCAAGAAGCTTAAATTAACGAGATGCTGTCTCTAATTTCAATGTTCCATCCATCAGGTTATCAGTTTGCATGACATGAGACCAAAAGCAAGATTTAGATGGAGTGAGAAACCGGGTGACCAATTCAACCCAACCTGAGGCGCCTTGTCGATGAGCTCCTGGACGTAGTTCTCGCCGAAGCAGCGGTGGCCCGCGTCGTAGACGCCCCGGATGACGGGGACTGGCTTGGTCACCACGCCCACGGACCCCGGAGCGAGCCCCGCCCGCGCCGCCGCCTGCACGAACCGCGCCGCCGCGCCCTCTGCCGCGCGGGCGATGGCGAGGAGGGCGCCGGGGAGGGCGCACGGCGGGAAGAGTGCGGGGGCGGCGGCCGACGGCGGGGAGGGCGCACGGCGGGCGCGGTTCGTGCGGGAGGGCGCGGGCGGTGTGCGCGGGCGGGCGCGTGTGTCTGCGGACGGCGGGGAGAGTGCGGGAGCGGCAGCAGACGGCGGTGAGGGCGCACGGCGGGCGGGCGGGAGGGGCGCCGTCTGTGGGAGGGGCGCGGGCGGTGTGCGTGTGTCTGTGGGCGCGGGTGCGTTGGCTGGGGATGCTCAAAAACCGATTCTTTGCCGTGTGCCCGCGATCTGGCACACGGCAAAGATATTTTTTATTTTTTTTAATTACTTCGCCGTGTGCCCATGATCCGGCACACGGCAAAAAAAATTTTATTTTTTTTTAATTACTTTGCCGTGAGCCGGCAGGGATGGCACACGGCAAAAGGCTTTTAAATTTTTTTTTAGAATTTATTTATTTGTTTAAATTCCTTTGCCCTATTTTTTTTCAGAAATTTCGGTGTGGGTCCTGTAGCAGTCGGTTTGCCGTGTGCCAGCCAGGGGGCACACGGCAAAGATTTCTTTTTTTTTGTTTCTTTTTCCATTTAGGCCTTGTTTAGTTCACAAAAAATTTCAAGATTCCCTGTCACATCGAATCTTTGGTCGCATGCATGAAGTACCAAATATAAACGAAAATAAAAACTAATTACACAGTTTACTTGTAATTTGCGAGACGAATCTTTTGAACCTAGTTAGTCTGTGATTGGACAATAATTAACAAATACAACATGAGAGAATAAGAAATTGCAAAAGGGCAGTCTAAAAAGAGATGTTGTAAAGATTCTTCAGCATTCAGAAGACATAGCACGCAATTATAGCCCGGTAGATCCATATTCCTTATTCTTAGGAGCTTTCTCGTGCTTAGGCGATCATTCAAAGCTAACTAAAAAGAGACTTTCCTCTTTGGTAAACAACTTGAATTCCAGAGCCATTGATGGTGAGACTGTAACAGAGCTTAGCAAATGCAAGTAGAAATCATAAGCGTTTTGTGAGGAGAAACCCTCCTAATAAACAAGGGCCAAGTATCTTACTCCTGCTTGTTTATTCCGGCGGCAAAACACATGTACGTGTAGTTAGCACACGTACAATCGCACAATCGCAGGCAGCAGCAACGACGAGAGCCCCCATACAATGCGAAGGAGACAAGGGGATCTCGATCGATATGGATGTGATCCCACAAAGCAAAGCAATGCAATTGATATATATATACAATCCTGCAGACAAGAGAGGAAGACAAGAAAACATCGTCATTTCATGTAGTAGAGCTATGTAAACCGTCATTTCATGTAACTCAAGCTTCACTTGTAGCTTGCAGACAAGAGAGGAAGACAAGAAAACATCGTCATTTCATGTAACTCAAACTTCACTGGTAGCCTGCAGATAAGAGAGGAACACAAGAAAACATCGTCATTTCATGTAGTAGAGCTATGTAAACCGTCATTTCATGTAACTCAAACTTCACTTGTAGCCTACAGACAAGAGAGGAAGACAAGAAAACATCGTCATTTCATGTAACTCAAACTTCACTGGTAGCCTGCAGACAAGAGAGGAAGACAAGAAAACATCGTCATTTCATGTAGTAGCGCTATTTGAACTGTCATTTCATGTAACTCAAACTTCACTGCTAGCCTGCAGACAAGAGACAAAGACACGAAAACATCATCATCTCATGTAGTAGAGCTATGTAAAACTGTCATTTCATGTAGCTCAAACTTCACTAGATGCCGACACACAAGAGAGGAAGACAAGAAAACATCATCATTTCATGTAGTAGAGCTATGTAAACCGTCATTTCATGTAACTCAAACTTCACTTGTAGCCTGCAGACAAGAGAGGAAGACAAGAAAACATCGTCATTTCATGTAGTAGAGCTATGTAAACCGTCATTTCATGTAACTCAAGCTTCACTTGTAGCCTGCAGACAAGAGAGGAAGACAAGAAAACATCGTCATTTCATGTAACTCAAACTTCACTGCTAGCCTGCAGATAAGAGAGGAACACAAGAAAACATCGTCATTTCATGTAGTAGAGCTATGTAAACCGTCATTTCTTGTAACTCAAACTTCACTTGTAGCCTGCAGACAAGAGAGGAAGACAAGAAAACATCGTCATTTCATGTAACTCAAACTTCACTGGTAGCCTGCAGACAAGAGAGGAAGACAAGAAAACATCGTCATTTCATGTAGTAGAGCTATTTGAACTGTCATTTTATGTAACTCAAACTTCACTTCTAGCCTGTAGAGAAGAGAGGAAGACACGAAAACATCATCATTTCATGTAGTAGAGCTATTTGAACTATCATTTTATGTAGCTCAAACTTCACTAGATGCCGACACACAAGACAGGAACACAAGAAAACATCGTCATTTCATGTAATGCCAGATCCAGGACCACATTAGGTACCTATGCTACTGCATTCCAAGAGGCTGGTGTCGAGATGGTTCGTGAGCCACTAGCATGAATGCACCACCTCAGGTCGGTCGCAACTAGCATGAATGCAACCTAAATACATGTTGTTTCAATAGCGAGAGTTGGTGAGCCACTCACAAGCTCACGTCAACACCATAACTCCCTATTCTAACCATCAAAGATTGTTTCTCATCCAAATTATCATCATGAGCGAGCTATAAACAATTTAACTTAAGACTAGAACATAAGATTAGATCAGAATTACAAGTTGAAATAATAATTAAAGTCAAAGGAACACTAATTAACTAATAAATAAGGAAAAAAATTTATAGTTCGCCGTGAGCTATTTAAAGGGCACACGGCGAAGACCGTCTTTGCCGTGTGCCTCAGACTAGTGTGGGGGTATAAACCCCTATACCCTCATGGGCCTATATGGGCCGCACCATCAGAGGTGGCTCGGCCCACAAGATGAAGACGTGCGGCGCACGACTGGTCGGCGTGCACCGCAAGGCTACAAGATTTTGTACCAAATAGGATACTTTGCTTGTAACTCTGTCCCTTCAGGATATATAAGGAGGGGCAGGGGTCCCCTAGAGGACAAGTCATACACCATATTCTCTCAACACAAATCAATACGACCAGACGCAGGACGTAGGTATTACGCCAACTCGGCGGCCGAACCTGGATAAAAAGCTTGTCCGTGTCTTGCGTCACCATCGAGTTCGTAGTTTGCGCACCGTCTACCGATAAACTACTACCGTGGGTATACCCCAAGGTAGACTGCCGACTAGCTTTCGTCGACAGTGGCGCGCCAGGTAGGGGGTGTGCGTACAGCTCTCCCGACGAACAAGATGGCCATCATCCCCGACTTCGCGGCCATGGCGGGCGACTTCACGTTCACCGTCAGCCTCAACAACTTCACCGCCATGACCACGGAGGAGGTGTAGATCCGATCTGGGTCAACCACTTCTTCATCGACGTCGGCGGCGGCTTCAACCACGCTGGCTACGGTTTCGACCACACCAGCAGCGTCTCCGACCACGCCGACAATGCGTCACCTGCTTCCCTACTACAAAGAGAGGCAGATCGACGACATCGATCTGCTCGGGCTAACGACCAAGTTGTTTGGCCTACTTGCTCTGACCACCAGTCGCAATAATAATCGCCGCGAAGAACGGCGCTACGACAACCGCGACCACCGTCACGATAACAAGTCCAAAAGCTCGAGGGCCAGACAATTTTATCGTCACCGACCAGACTTTCATTCAAAGATAAGTACACTTCTAATATCTTATTTATTTTTGGCATATTATTTTTAATATTATTATTCTTCAAAACAACTTTTTTAGCCGACTAGTTTTTTCTCCTACACGAGCTTTCCAGAGCCGGTACTGTCTCCGACTCCTCCCTACACGTGCACGAGATCCGCCCTCTGCGTTCCGGGTGGTCGGCAGTAGCTCTCTGACATGGCTGACAATCCTACGCGTGCCTAGGTTCCGCACCTCGTGCTGATTGTTGGCTAGACCAGAGCTGGTACAAGCTCTAGGATGAATTAACTACTTGTGCTAATTTTATAACAAAAAATCTAAAACTTATCTCAGTACTTATTTTTATCTAGAGTTTATTTATACATCATGTACTACCTATTCTTTATATTTATTTTTCAGGGGTTTGGCCCAGTCGACAAGCTACGCTCGGGGACTCGTCGACTATTCCCTACGCTGTGCCCGGGGACTGCTCCGACCACCGAGCACGTTTACGTTCCCAACCACGCTCGGGGACTTGTCGACTACTCTCTATGCTGTGCTCGAAGACTGTGCCGACCACCGAGCACGTTTACGTTCCCAACCACGCTCGGGGACTTGTCCACCGGTCCCTACGCCGTGCTCGGGGACTGTGCCGACCACCGAGCACTATACGCTCGGGGACTGGTCGACCAGCTCACCAATTTAAGAACTTGGGGACTGCACCGACCACCGAGCACTATACGCTCGGGGACTGGTCGACCAGCCCACCAATTTGAGAATTCGGGGACTGTACCGACCACCGAGCGTTATATGCTCGGAGACTGGTCGATTAGTCTATTCAATTGCAGACGAGCTTGATATGCTCGGGGACTGGTAAATTCAATTTTTTAGACCTTGCTACAAGGCTCATACTTCGCCTTCCAGCAAGCTCGGGGACTACATCGGTACGATGCATCTGGCGATGCATCTCAGTTTCAGAATTTCTTTGAGGACTTTTCTTTTGACCCTGGCACCACGTGCCTACGTCACCTACTACCAGGCTCGGGGACTAAGTGGGCACACTTCACCTTGCGGTGAATATGCTTGCTTTTTGAAAGACTATACTTTTCAGAAAAGTAAAGTGGGCACACTTCACCAGGAAAGAAAACTTTTTTGATTAAGAGCACCATGCATTCTTCGAACAACCTGCTTCTTCGATGTCAATGTTGATCAACTGTCTTTTGAGTTGGTCAAAATACCGTTGCAACTGTTTGGGCGACTTTCCTACTTATTGAAGACGTCAAGCCTCACTGATCGAAGAAGCTCAAGACGGCGTGTTACATCATAATACATGGTGCTCGGGGACTAGCTGTGGGGGTATAAACCCCTATACCCTCATGGGCCTATATGGGCCGCACCATCAGAGGTGGCTCGGCCCACAAGATGAAGACGTGCGGCGCACGACTGGTCGGCGTGCACCGCAAGGCTACAAGATTTTGTACAAAATAGGATACTTTGCTTGTAACTCTGTCCCTTCAGGATATATAAGGAGGGGCAGGGGTCCCCTAGAGGACAAGTCATACACCATATTCTCTCAACACAAATCAATACGACCAGACGCAGGACGTAGGTATTACGCCAACTCGGCGGCCGAACCTGGATAAAAAGCTTGTCCGTGTCTTGCGTCACCATCGAGTTCGTAGTTTGCGCACCGTCTACCGATAAACTACTACCGTGGGTATACCCCAAGGTAGACTGCCGACTAGCTTTCGTCGACAACTAGCACACGGCAAAGATTGAGGGTTTGCCGTGTGCTTCTAGTTGGCACACGGCAAAGAGTTGACGGCAGCCAACGGTGGCCGACGGCGTCAGAATTTTGCCGTCAGCCCCGTGCTGGCACACGGCAAAGAGTGCATTCACCGTGTGTTTTATTTTCGCCGTGTGTATTTCCTCGGCACACGGCAAATGTGTTGACTTCACCGTGTGTTCTTCTGTTCAGCACACGGCGAAGGACGTAAACGCCGAGTGCTAAACGTTTGCCGTGTGCTGGGCTGAGTGGCACACGACAAATCAGCTCTTTGCCGTGTGCTCGACGTATTGCACACGGCAAAGCTGCGGGCACACGGCGAACTCCGGTTTTCCGGTAGTGAATAAGAATGCAAAATTCATTTGCAAAACCGTTGGAGATGCTCTCTAAACTCGTTTTATGACTGCTAAATACTTTTTATGAAAAACGAAATGCCAGATAGCTCTTTTTTGGGGAACTTCTAGAATTCCTTAAAAAATCATGCAAAGAACACAAAGTCAGTGGAACTGCTTAACATAACGAAAAAGAAGGATAACAGCTGCTTAATTAATAAAGTTTATATGAATACGTACATCTTGGATCTGTTCTTCAGTTCAGTCTGAGCTGAACAATTCCATTTATCTATAGGAATGCTGATCGATGATTAATCCTACCAGAGAACAAGTAGCCCAAACTCAACACAAGAAGATTGACACGTCTCTCTAGCTAGTTACTTTGCTCACCTATATATCGTACGTGCAGCACCAGTGATATGGTGGAATCTGGAATGAATGCATGCAGACTGTTGACACGTAGACGTCATCAGGAACGACGGAACTGGCATCTGACAAATTTAAAGCTAAGCGATCGATCGATGTCAAGGGAACTGGAAGCCAGCGCCGCGGCCGCTGGCGCTGGCCTCCGGCGGGCTGATGGCAACCCAGAGCAGGGAGATGGTGATGGAGATGAGTCCCGACCAAACGAAGACGATGGTGGGCGTCTTGCCGCGGCGGCCCATGAGGCCCTTGGCGAAGGGGTAGAGGTGCGCCAGCACCCAGAAGCTGAAGAAGCCGCCGCCGATGAACTTGCCCCAGCGCGGGTTGTCGCTGTAGACGGTGCGCGCGAAGGCGAAGGCAATGGCGATGAGGTTGATCATGCCGATGGTGATGGGCGGGATGAGCAGAGATGACCACTTCACCACGTAGAGGTCGGCGTAGATGTCCTCGTTGTCTTCCGCCGCCGCCTTGGCCGTGAGCGTGAAGGAGATCTCGATGCCGGCCATCACCTTGAGCAGCCCCTGCACCACTGCGTACAGGTGCGCGCTCGTCCCCGAGATGAGCCAGAACTGCTCGTTGCGCCACCAGTCCTCAAGCTCGATGCCGGACCACTTGACCTCGAGAATTCCCAGCGCGATGAGGGTGATGGTGATGGTGAGCAGGTAGCAGAGGAAGGCGACGTTGAGCGTCTGCACGATGAAGAAGCCCGAGAAGAGGGACAGCGCCGGGATGAAGCAGTAGACCAGCAGGAAGATGGAGGTGAAGGGGTAGATGCCGACGTTGAGGTAGGCCACCCGCTGCAGAAACATGAGCCTCCGCGACGCCAGGAAGGCGTTGTTCCGGGAGAAGAAGATCTCCACAGAACCCGTGGCCCAGCGCAGCACCTGGTGGAGGCGGTCCGTCATGTTGATGGGCGCCGTGCCCAGGAACGCGTCGCGCTTGGGGATGCAGTAGACGGAGCGCCACCCGCGGTTGTGCATGCGGTAGCCGCTCACCACGTCCTCCGTCACGGAGCCGTAGATCCAGCCCACGCGGTCCCCCCACTCCGTCTTGTCCTCGTACCAGCAGGAGATGACGGACACGGCCTCCGCCACGGTCGGCGGGTCCAGCGGGGGACGCGGCACCGTCAGCGACCCGGGGGGCCGCCCGTGCAGCACGGCCGTGTGGTCCGCCAGCGGCCGGGCCTGGAATTCGGCCACGGGGATGGACGCCATCAGCGCCGACGAGTTGCCGAACCGCCTGGGCACAAGCATCGACGTGAGCTCGGCGTCGAAGTCTGCCGCCCCACCCTGCTGCTTGTGGTGGTTGAGCGACTGCGTGTCCGTCGTCTCGCCCGCCGTGCTCAGCGTCACCTTCTTCTTCTTGAAGAGCAAGCCGGTGTACTCGGTGGTGCGCGGCGGGTCGAAGCCGTAGAGGGCGAAGCGGCGGAACATGCAGCCCGTGCCGACGTACATGGGGCCCTGCAGGCCGTCCAGCGCGCGCATGTTGCCGTCGAAGAAGACGGTGTTGTTGTTGGCGTAGCGGTCAGAGGGGTCGATGCCCTCGAAGCGCTGTGGGAACTGGATGTAGGCGATGCGCTCGCCGCCGCGGTCCATCACGAAGCACATGGCCTCGCGGATCGCCTGCGCGTTGTTGATGTAGTGGTCGCAGTCGAAGTTGAGGATGAAGGGCCCGTTGGACATCACGGCGGAGCAGCGCACCAGGGCGTTCATGGCGCCGGCCTTCTTGTTGTGGTCGTACCCGGGACGCTTCTCGCGGGACATGTACACCAGCATCGGGAGACGGATGTCCACGTCGCTGAAGTCGATCAGCTGCTCCTCGTCGTGCATCCCGTACAGAGGGTCGGGGGAAGGAGGCTTCAGCATCACCTGCCACCAATTGCCAAATGCCATGCATACATCAAATCACATCACCAGCCAATTGCCAATCAGTCAGTCAATGCAATCAGTCAATGCAATAATCAGCAGTGCCTGTAGGATGCCGGCGTGGTTTCCCTTTGCGTGGTCCGGCGCTGACACGGCCCAGGTCCCCGGCCAGTGCGTGCCGTCCGCCATCCACGTCGCCTTCTTCACCTTGGGTTGCTCCGCCGGGTCGGCGCCGCTCTCCCGGAGGTGCTTGAGCATCTTCATGTCCTCGCGGGCGTTGAAGGCGTCGGAGCGCCGGCGGATGGAGTCCGGCAGGCCGTTGATGCGCACCTTGAACTCGTCGAACTCCCGCTTCACCTTGCGCCGGTCCTTGACGAAGTCCGACCGCCGCTTGCCCTTGGTCGGGTCGCCCTTGATACTGAAGTAGCTGTCCGGCTGCCGGGGCTCGATGTCGTGCTTCTTGCAGAAGGGCACCCAGATGTTGGCGAAGCTGGCCGCCTCGGCCATGGCCTCGAAGGTGAGCAGCGCGCCGCCGTCGTCGGACACGTAGCACGCCAGCTTCTCCACTGGGTAGTCGGCTGCCAGGATGGACAGGATGGTGGTGGCCGTGGTGAGCACGGGCTCCTTCTCCGGGTCGGCCGTGGACACGAACACGTCCAGCCCCGGCAGGTCGGAGCGGCCGTGCGGGTTGGACGGCGACGGCGTCTCGAACTTCTCCTTGAGCACTGCGAGGTCCGTGCTCCGGTTCACGGGGTTCACCTTGGGGAGCATGTCCAGCAGCCAGGAGAAGGCGAACCAGAGCTCGCACACGATGGACATGCCCCAGAGCCAGAGCGCCTCCATGTTGGGGTTGCGGACGCGCCACGTGAGGTAGAAGAGGAGCACGAACATTCGGATGACGATAAAGATCCGGTAGGGGCTGATGATGGACGTCGGCATGGGTATCTTGCGGGTCAGCGGCTTGAACGGCTTCTGCTCGGGGAGCATGCCGTCGCCGGCGCCGCCGCCGGGGCCGCCTTCGTCGTCCAGGTCGTCGTCGTACATGCCGCCCTTGGGCCAGTAGGCGTTGCCGTAGCCGTAGGTGCCCGAGCTCTCGAAGAGCCACCGGTTGTGGTCGAACTCGCCGTTCTGGTTCCGTGCCAGCAGAGACTTGCTGTTGTTCATCATGCCGCCGCCCGGCCCCGGGAGGTAGTGCTTGCCCGACGACGCGTCGTTGGGGTCGTCCTCGGCGTACTCGCCGATCTTGTAGTGCTCCTTGCACCCGGGGCAGATGCAGCCGTCCTTCTGCGCGTCCAGGTAGCAGTCGCGGCAAATCTTGAACCTGCACTCGCAGGGGTCGATGTCCTCGCCACGCTCGTTGCGCATGACCTTGCCGTCGCAGGCGGGCATGGCGCAGCGGGAGCCCCTGGAGCCGGCCATCTGCGGGTGTGTCACCTCGGACTCGATGACCTTGTCCATGAGGTGGGCGCGCGTGACGCTGTTGAACCCGCCGGTGAAGAGCGAATTGGAGACGTACTGCTCCTCGGCCTTCATGGCCACGGACGCCTGGTCCATCATCGGCTGGTTGTCGGGCGTCGGCGGGATCTGCACCGTGTAGTTGGTGTAGTCCGCCCCCAGCTCACCCTCCATGTCGATGTCCTCCCTGGACAGGCTCACGTACCGCCCGCTCGCCGTCCGCCGCGCGAACTTCACCGTGTTCCCCGCCGGTCCCCGCGAGCCGCCCGCCGGCCCGCCGGCGCCGGCGCCGGGATTACGGATCGCCTTCTTTTGCGGCGGGTTTGACATCTTCCGTGTCCTTGTTCACTCGCTGGCTGGCTGGCTGGCTTGCTTGCTTGTTACGTGCCCATGGCTCGATCACTCATTGATCACTCGCACGGCGCCCGCCACACGATCGTACGTGCTCCCGTCCACGCCCAGCTGCATGCGTGCGATGGTTTGCAAACCAAGTATGGAGGCGAGAAGGGGAAGGATATGAGGAGGAGACGGGGGGTGGCCGTCGTGCGGTGGTCTCGATCGTGCATGGGAGAGAAAGCTGTCCATAAAAAGGACCTGTGAGCCGCGCTGAACTAGCCGGGTTTATTGCAGGAGGTTGCGGCCGGTGAAGGAGAGGTATGGCCGGCCGCATGCAAGGCCAAGGGCTAGCTAAATTGGAAAATCCTATTTTGCCGCACCATATGCGTGTTACCTCTGTCTCGTCACCTAAAATACTAAACACATTTATTCTTTGGGTAGCGATAAAAAGTTCTATACTCATTTTTAGTCTTCCCCAACAATAGAACGTAAAAGACAACATTATCTGCAAATGAATCTCGAGGAGAAAGGATACCTAAATTTGAGTTACGTCTCTCGTGATACCTAAAATGGGTCTTCTGTATGGGTACTATGTTGGAGGCTATAGGTATTGTGTTATAGATCCATTTTAGGTTTACGTTCCCAAATGAGTCTCCTGTTGGAGACAGCTATTTGTTACTTGCTGAGTTCAATCTGTTCTTACAGGAATATGCTCTTATATCCATCATTGTTGGACGGACTGAGACATATATGCACACACATATCTTAATGCGAATTTATGGGATATGTGTGTGCACACTTTTTAATGAGAATCTAATGACTCACATGCCTTTAAGGGCAAAAAAAACCGCCTTCCTAGCTCGACTCCATGACATCGATTTTATAAATATGAGTCGGTTTAAAGACCTGTGCAGTAGTCCGTCTACTCCTCTCTACTGATCAGTCCTATATCTAATTCACGAATTAATGGAATTCATGTTCTATTTGTTGTCACTAGATGCCATGGTTCTATTGAAGTTACAACCTTAAGGATCTCTACAATGTGCTAGTGAAGCTAGAAAATTAGTGGATGCAGGAGCAAAGACAAAACAAATATCCATTAGCAAAGCTGTAGTGTGTAAAAGATGAAACATTAGTGCAATATGGAAACCAGCTGGGATCCATCTTCTGTTTTTTAAAATGTCTAAATATTTTTTTGAAAGGTTACCCATCTTATTCTCCATCTTGCGTTTCCTTCGTGCCAGGGAACACCAATCAACGTATCCTCTCTAGCACCTCAAGTCGTTTCTTTGCTCAGATTTGGCAGCACTAGAAGGAGGTGAGACGCAGTCACTAGTACATGGAAGGGCTTTATCCCCGGGCCGTAAGGGTCTTTAGTCCCGGCTACGGAACCGGAGCTAAGGTTTCGGGACTAAAGGTCCACCTTTAGTCCCGGTTGGTAACAGCAACCGGGACTAAAAGGTGCGCCAGGGTGTACCACCTGGCCTCCACTTTTAGTCCCGGTTGTTGCTACCAACCGGGACTAAAGACTTTTTTCTTTTTTCTTTTTCTTTTTATTTGGTTTTCCATTTAGGGTTTACAATTATGTTATTGTTATTTTCGAATGCGTATTGTTTGCTGGTAGTTTATGGAACGCGCACATATAATTTATATAATTTAAAGCATTACATATAAATATACTATAAAACACTATATATATATATATAATATGTATCTATAGGTCCATAATATAATATTTACACATATGCTTCACGGACAAAGTATTTACAACACAATTTATCTCCGCCACTCAAGCATCGTACAAATGATCATCGTTATTTAGTTTCATCTGCTCCTGAGGGTTGAAGTAGCACTCGCCGCCGGGATCATGGACTTGGTCGTTATGAAATCCTGTGATTGTCTCCTGAATTCCTTTTAGGCGCACCGCATCCAAGACCTGCTCCTTCAGCCACATTTCCTTTAATAGACATTAAAGAAAAAAGTTAGAGGTATGAATAGGATTTATTAAATAGCAACAAATAAATGAAATAAACTTATTATATATACATGTTACATACTTTTAGGTGCTCAAGATTAGTTATTTTGGCATAGACCGTCATAAACTCGCACACATAGTAGCCACACAAATTGTTGCCCGGTGTCTGCCGTAGAACCCACTGAAGTAAGATGTGCTTTGAAAGTACTGCATTCAACTCTGGACGGTGTTTCTGCACGAACCCAGCGCAAACCCTAGCAATAAAACGATAATTATTAATTATCTATTACCAAGTTAAAAGAGCAAAATTTAATATATAGAGATCGGAGTTACCATTGCATAATATCTATCATTTCTTGGTAATCGTCCTGTGGTTTTCTCAACGAATCATAGACTACCAATTGACATTGCCAGAGACCAATGACAATTAGTATCCAATGAAAGCTGCATTTGTGTGCATATGTAGGCAAAATTAGTATATACCTTCATATTGATCTGGTTAATTAGTTAAATAGAATGTACACACGATAACGACACTTACTTAAAGTTGTAGGGAAAGAGTATATATCTTTTATCTTTTTGGTTGATCAAGAACCTCCGTAGATTTCTCTCCGTTTGAGTTCTCCATAAGACATACGGGGTCTTGTGGTGTTTGAATACAACATTCGGATCCACAAATCCAATCTCCTTGTTATTTCTAACTCTGAGGTCCCTCATCATGTTTCTGCATATGTATAGCGGGTTTCTGTAATTAGTTATATATATACATGATAAGTTACAGAGACATTATTGAAAGGAAGAATCACTTACAGACAGAAGCAACTCATTAGAGATTTGTCAAGAGCGTCCATGTGGCATAGTTGGTGTAGCTCATTAAATTGAACATAAATAATATCATCACCACAGAAGTAATGATAGTTTCTAATTCGGACACAAACATAGTCATCTACTTTTCTGACACACGCTACCATGTACCATTTGTTTAGCATGTACATTTGTGATCCAAGCTTGCTGAGGGCCGCAGGGTTGTATAAACTCTTGCCATATGTATATTCCTTCTGCCAATGATCAATTTGTGAAGCACATTCAATTGGTGCCCCAGCTATCATTTGGGCTAAGCTAAGACCAGTTTCCACAAAAAAAATTTCAAGCTCATCAAATTTTAAATCTGTCGGTATCTGCTGGTCTACCACGTCAATGTTTGAACCATATTCATTTCCAATGACTAGCGGGGGCACTGATTGCTTTCATTGTTCCCCGAGCTGTGCTATACCCTTGCATTCTCTTTTCTCTTTCTTCTTATCTTCTTCTATGGTTTTCCTTAATGTGCGATCAAAGTACGATAAAGATGATGATTCTTTCTGAGCTTCACGCCTCTTTTTTTGTTCAGCCTCAACCATTCGTCGTAGATCTTCTGGCCGTAGTAAGAGGTATGGCTTCTCAGGGTTTCGCTTGGCTTCTCTTTCAGTCTTAAGTTTCTTGAAGAAACTATCCACGTCTGATTTTACTGAAGCATTTAGTTCTGCATCAGTCTTCTCATAGGACAGCTTCTTAGGAATGATAGCTTGATTCTTTTCGGAGGCTTTCTTTTTTGGCGGCGGGGCGGCCGACACATTTGATTGTGTGGCCGACCTCTTCTTTCGTGCTGGAGCCATGTGTGGAGGCGATGGGGGTGGCCGGTGGCGGTGTTGGAGTCCGAGGAGGCGGCGTTGGAGCCCTAGGTGGCGTTGGAGCCCTAGGTGGCGATGTTGGAGCCTGAGGTGGCGGTGTTAGAGCCGGAGGTGGCGGTCTTGGAGCCCTAGGTGGTGGCGTTGGAGCCTGAGGTGGTGGCGTTGGAGACCGAGGCGATGCAGCCGTGTCTTGCACTCCCTCGTCATCACACGCAGCACTATGACATGTTGGTGACCACCTGTGAAATCAAAAGGTATATGAGTAAACCGCTAACTAAGAGAATGCAAAATAAAGTTAGTGAGCAAATGTATAGTCAATTTTCATCTGCACCTAGGATTAGATTCATGACGAGGAGGTGGTGGTAGACTACTAGGTGATGCCCTAGGAATAATGATGTAGCGCTTGCGCCAACAAATAAAAGTCTTCTCTGCTTCTCCTAGAGTCTTCTCTCCATCACCTCCTTCTATCTCAAGCTGCACATTACTGAAGCCTTTGACAACTCTATCCTCCGAGACACTAGCATATCCAGGTGGAACTATCGCTCCATGGATTCTTGGTGTCCTCGTAGGGTCGACAGGAGTTACAACAACGACAGCAACCATGACTGTGGCACTCCCCTATGGAATGTGCAGCTCACATGTTGTCAGAGGTTCAGTGATGTCATCCACCGGAAAGTGCAGCCCCACGTCGTCTTGAATAGTTGGCATCTCTCTGGAAGCGCAACTACTTTTCAACTGACCGGGGGGGCTAATGTTGACTCTAGGCTCTGATGCAGTTTGCCCTTGCATAGAACTTAATGCAATCTACACTTGTCTTTTGATCTCCTCGTTCATTCTCTCTTCAAGCGCTTTCTCTCGCGCTATCGCTTCACGAGCCGCTTCGCGTTACTCCATCACCATTGCCTCCAACCTACGCAACCGCTCTGCTTCCTCTTTCTTCTTTCGTTGGTGGCTTCTATAAGTCGGTCTATCTTTAAGGAAGCCATGCTCCCATGATACCTCCCCATAGCCTCTGGTTCGCCCACCGTGTTCAGCAGTCTCTAGGGCGTATGCCAGCTCATCCTTTTCTCTATTTGGCTGTCAGGTGTCGCTTTCAACTAATCCTCTAGCATAGGTCATTCTCTGTCCTACTCTCTCGAGCTTTTCACCGTACACTATCTTTCCGGTCTCTAGGTCTATGGTTCCCCCGTGACCAAAGAACCAATACTTGGCGCGCTCGGGCCAGTGCATTGATTCTGGTTCGATCCCTATACCAAGAATCTCTTGTTCTAGCTTTTGCCACTTAGGAATAGCAGTCCTGTAGCCACCTGAACCCAAGTGATGGTGGTATTGCTTTTGTTTAGCATTTTCCTGATTCTTGATCATCCGTGCTTGACCCTCTTCTGAGTTCTTAAACTCTACGAACTCATCCCAAAAAGGCCTCAACTTGACGTAGGCCTTGTTGGTGAAATCTGGTGTCCGTCCTTGTGCAACAAAAGTCTTGTATAATGTCTTCTTCCAAGCCTAAAATTGTTTGACCATCTTCTGCATAGCCCAGATTTTAACCTTCTCCTTCAAAGCTTCATCCTGTGTATCGAGCGTGAAATGTTGAAGGATATCTAGCCAAATCAATTTCTTGTCACGATCTGAGACAAAACTAATATTAGGGTTATCTTTCCGTTGCCTCCATTCACGAGCACTGACCGGGAGCCTGTCCCTTACAAGGTAGCCACAGTGCGCAACAATTTTTTTAGAATTAGCCCCAAGTACTTGTCCTGTACCCTCATCGAATTCCGACAGAATGTACCGACCCTCCAACAGCTTCTTCGGGCCGCGCACTTTTCTACTCTTCTCAGAAGTTATTGCCGATTTAGAGGGCTACACAAACAAGTATAAATATATTAGTATAAATGTCATTTATTTTAATTTCATATATATACATATATACTAGATTGTAGATAGACCTCATCAGGATTGTCTCCCACAAGTTCTTCATAATCAGCAAAGTACTGACTCCCATCATCTTCACCTTGGGGATCTGGATTGGCGCCGCTGTTGATTAGGTCCATCATTGCATCATCCATATTGTCATTCGGATTGGCCATTTCTACAAATTTAATCAAGTGTTAAAAGTTTTTGACGCGATCAACAAAAATTATTTGGATAGGCTAAACTTAGACAATATTTGGATACAATATTTGTCCACAAATTTTGTCCACACATTGCGAGACAAATTTTTTTCAACTAAACAAGGCCCTCCATATAAATGTTTACAGCATGTAATTAATTTGCGCGATAAATACAAAAAATGTACATCATGTGATATACTTGAAATCTTTATTCTATTAACATACAAGTCATGTACATACACTATTTGTTTCATCACCAATTAATTTCTCTATAATGTAACTAAATATTAGTTTTTTTCTATTAGCTTAGCGATTTTTTTACTATATTTAATACAATACAATACATACAATTTAAATTCATATGTATACATACATAATGCACTGAATACCATATAGTAATTATATATATAATAAATTATTTTTAATAAAATCCCGCAGCAACAAGCGAGGAATTCACAAAATATTGGCGTCTAGTATATATATATATATATATCACACTATAAAAGAGCGAATACTCATGTTTTTAAGGAAGCTCTCACTCTCCAATAATGATATAAGAAGTAAGACTTCTTCTAAGATGGCCAAAGTCGTACAACTTCTATCTTGAGTTTTTGTCTCTATCGTCCATCTATTAGCCGTTCACAAACATGAGTAGGATATCTGTGACCAAAATTCTAACTTTCCGTGGCTAGAGTCTTGAACTTATTTCTTTACTTGGTAGGCTACTGCTAATCCACGCACGCGTATATAATCACACCGACAATATTCTAACTTTTTATTTTCTAAACATACAGTGTCCATGAGAAAACGAGAGCCGCTATAATTTGACACGAGCTTATTTATTCCTATTGTAACACATGAGCACATTTGCTAGAAAAATAGACACATGAGCTTACTTCTTTGTTTTTAAATTTTTAAGATAGTATTAATATCTCAAAAGCAAGACATAATTAGTTCACAATTTTATATTTATATACAATACAATATAAAAAGAATGCACAACACAGTTTCTAAACACAGTTTCTAAATAATCTCATCTCAATATTGGTAAACACAGTTTCTAAACACAGTTTCGAAGTATTGGTGGCCGAGATCACACAAACCCTACGGGGTGCTCGGCGTAGGAGACGAAGGCGGTAGGAGGGCGTCGGTGCCGGGGACGAGGGCGTCGGAGCAGGGGACGAGGGCATCGGAGACGAAGGAGGGCTCGGCGCGGCGCTCTGTACGGTGCCGGCCGGAGACGAGGGCGTCGGGGACGATGGTTGGCGGGGGCGGCGGCGTCGCTCCCTGGGCCCGCGGCGCTCTGGGGGGACGAGCTATCGACGGTGGCGGCCGGGAACGAAGGCTCGAGGTGATGGCGGGGAGGAGCGGCGCGCGGCGGGTGAAATTAGGGCAACGACGGCGGGGAGGATGGAGGAGGAAGACGACTGTGTGCTTAAATATACGCGGGGACCTTTAGTCCCGGTGCGTAACACCAACTGGGACTAAAAGGTTGGACCTTTAGTCCCGGTTCGTAGGTGGAACCGGGACTAAAGGCCATCTTTAGTCCCGGTTGTTGTTGAGCACCGAGACTAAAGGTATTTTAACCGTTTCTTACTTATTTTTGCTTACAATAATTAGAATAATTTTAATAATTGCATAGTAAATAGAATAACAGGTATTAATTTGTTAAAAAATAATAGTTCCATTTCTTTTTGTCTAATTGCTTACATAATAAATTTGGAAACATAAAATCTTTCCATCTCTTATATTAGCAAACTTAAATATAAAAAATAATTAATATTTAGTTAATGCAAAAATGTATTATTTAATTTTAATATCTTAAAGTAGGTGTTTTTGATAGAAAATTTGTTTGTGCATTATTTAAACGTAAATTTTGTTTATTTATCATCATTTATCTACAAAATTATGATATACGTGATATTCACCATTACATCGGATTATTTTTTAAAGATTTTTCTCTATTTCTTATTTATTTATGCTTACAACAATATTCACCAATACATGAGATTATATCTAACAACTTTGTATTCAAATTTTTTTCATTTCAAGTCATCAAATGGGTCATTTGACCAAGTTTGACCAAAGTCAAAGCATTGGTTTTTACAAACACACACTTTGACCGAAGCCTATATGGTCCCAAATGGAAAAGTAATGAATACAAAGTTTGTTGCACTCATCAAGTTCTACATTTTGTCTAATGGTCAACTTTTCTTTTGGAAAAGTTGGAACCACTCAATTTTGAATTTTGAAAGAATTCATAGTCACGCATCGGTTTTCGGAACCCTAGATGGTCTCGAACGGAAAAGTTATGAATACCAATATTGTTCCACTCATCAAAATCTACATTTAATATATAGACCATTTTTGCATTTGACAAAGTCTTTGGAAGGTGTAGTTCAAAATCCACAATTGACACATATAGTTTCATATAGTTTGTGTGAGATTAAAGATCTGGTGGGTATTGTGAACTTAAACTTTCTCAAATGGAAAAATTGTCTATATAAAAAGTTTAGATCTTCATGATATCTAACAACTTGGTATTCAAAATTTTTTCATTTTAAGTAATTTAGTTTGTCATATGACCAAGTTTGACCAAAACACGTCTTGGATTTTGAACAAATGTGCTTAGGATTGGCTCAAATTTATCCAAATGGAAAAATGGACAATATATCAAATGTAGATCTTGATGATCTCTAACAACTTTGTATTCAAATTTTTTTCATTTCAAGTCATGAAATGGGTCATTTGACCAAGTTTGACCAAAGGCAAAGCATTGGTTTTTAGAAACACACACTTTGACCGAAGCCTATATGGTCCCAAATGGAAAAGTAATGAATACAAAGTTTGTTGCACTCATCAAGTTCTACATTTTGTCTAATGGTCAACTTTTCTTTTGGAAAAGTTTGAACCACTCAATTTAGAATTTTGAAAGAATTCATAGCCACGCATCAGTTTTCGGAACCCTAGATGGTCTCGAACAAAAAAGTCATGAATACCAATATTGTTCCACTCATCAAAATCTACATTTAAAATATAGACCATTTTTGCATTTAACAAAGTGTTTGGAAGGTGTAGTTCAAAATCCACAATTGACACATATAGTTTCTTATAGTTTGTGTGAGATTCAAGATTTGGTTGGTATTGTGAACTTAAACTTTCTCAAATGGAAAAATTGTCTATATAAAAAGTTTAGATCTTCATGATATCTAACAACTTGTTATTCAAAAAGTTTTCATTTTAAGTAATTTAGTTTGTCATTTGACCAAGTTTGACTATTTTTGCATTTGACAAAGTGTTGGGAAGGTGTAGTTAAAAATCCACAATTGACACATCTCTTACAATAGCAAACTTAGATGTCATTTCCCACAAGTCATTTCATTATTTGAAATGATATAAAATAAGAAAAACTAATATAAACATCTTAATGCAATTGTCACATACACATACTCTAATGCAATCTATTTATTAGGCGGGCACAATAGTGATCTTCTTTTCGACGTATGTTCCTTGGTCATGATCTTGATGTAACCATGGAGTGTCCTCATCATTTATCAGTATGCTCGGATCTTTGGTCACATTGAAAGGCGTGATTCGGTCATCCCTTTCATAATCTTCCGAAATATCTGACTTGTCTTCAATTCGCACAATGTTTCTTTTCCCTTAGAGAACTATATGGCGTTTTGGCTCATTTGTTGATTTGTTGTCATTTTTCCCTCTCTTCTGTTCTGTAGACATGTCTTTCACATAGAACACCTGATTCACATCAGCAGCAAGGACGAATGGTTTATCTTTGTAACCAACATTGTTGAGGTCCACTGTTGTCATTCCATAGTCTTTATCAACTGTCACCTCGCCTTCGGTAACCTTCACCCATTGGCACCGGAACAAAGGGACTTTAAAATTAGGTGCATAGTCTAGTTCCCAAATCTCCTCTATACGGCCATAATATGTTTGTCTGTTTCCATTCAGGTCTATGGCGTCTAGCGAACTCCACAATTTTGGTTCGTTCTTCTTTTATCTTGGCCTAGGGTGTAAATGTATTTCCATTTATCTCGTACCCTTTGTACGTGAGGATGTGCCATGATGGTTGCCTAGCCAACAAATACAGTTGCTCATCAATCTAGTCATTACCCTCACATTCTTTTCGTAACCAATCACTGAAAGTGTCCATGTGCGGACGCATAAACCAAGCTTCATTCTTCTCTAGGAATTGGGATCGTAGGAAGTACTTGTGTTTCGTGACATACGGCTCCACCACGGAAGAGTTTTGAAGAACTGTGTAGTGTGCTTTATTGAAAGAATCGTCCCCCATACCGATGTATGTTTTCTTTCCTAGTGTTCCCTTTCCACTCAATCTCCCCTCGTGTCGCGATTCAGGAACACCAATTGGGTCAAGTTCAGGAATGAATTCAACACAGAACTCAATGACGTCCTCTGTCCCATAGCCCTCTGCGATGCTTCCTTCTAGCCGAGCACGTTGGTGAACATATTTCTTCAGAACTCCCATAAACCTCTCGAAGGGAAACATATTATCTAGGAACACAGGACCCAGAATATTGATCTCCTTGACCAGATGAACTAGGAGGTGTGTCATGATATCAAAGAAGGATGGAGGGAGCACTAACTCAAAGCTGACAAGACATTGAACCACATCATTCTGTAGAGCAGCTAGTTCTAGTGGATTGATTGCCTTCTGAGAAATTGCATTGAGGAATGCACATAGCTTTACGGTGGCCAGACGTACATGTGGAGGTAGAATTCCTCTTAATGCAACTGGAAGCAATTGCGTCAGAAGCGCATGGCAGTCATGCGACTTTAAGTTCAAAAATTTCTTCTCAGGCACATTAATTATACCTTTTATATTAGAGGAGAATCCAGATGAGACCTTGATGCTACTTAAGCATTCAAACATGATTTCTTTCTCTTCATTGCTAAGAGTGTAGCTAGCAGGTCTTAAATATTGGCGTCCATCATCTGTCTTCTCTGGATGCAGGTTGTCTCGTTCTTCCATGCGTTCCAAGTCTTGTCGTGCTTCAAGTGAATCCTTAGGCTTACCATATACACCCATGAATCCTAGAAGGTTCACACAAAGATTCTTTGTTAGGTGCATGACGTCGATCGCATTCCGGACCTCTAGGACTTGCCAATAGGGTAGCTCCCAAAATATTGACTTCTTCTTCCACATGGTGCATGACCTGCTGCATCTTTTGGAACTGGTTGACTGCCTTGTCCCTTACCAAAAACTACTTTCACATCCTTAACCATCTCAAATACATCTTCTCCAGTTCTATTGCGAGGCTTGCATCGGTGGTCTGCCTTACCTTTAAAATGCTTTCCTTTCTTTCTAACTGGGTGATTCATAGAAAGAAATCGACGATACCCAAGGTACATGACCTTTCTGCATTTTTTTAAATATATACTATCAAGGTCATGAAAACAGTGTGTGCATGCAATATATCCCTTGTGTGTACTTAGAGCAGGCCAATCATTGATTGTCACAAACAACAGTGCTCGCAAGTCGAAGTGTTCTTGTTTGTACTCATCCCACACACGAACACCTGTTTCACTCCATAAAAGAAGGAGTTCTTCAATTAGTGGCCTTAGATAGACATCAATGTCATTGCCCGGTTGCTTCGGGCCTTGGATGAGCACCGACACCATAATGAACTTTCACTTCATGCATAACCATGGAGGAAGGTTGTAGATACATAGTGTAACAGACTACTGCTCTACTCACCAAAAGGATTCATATCGTCCGTACTTAAAGCGAACCTTAAGTTTCTTGCGTCCTTTGCAAACTCTGGATGTCTATTGCTCTTCACTGGGACCCATCAGCAGGGTGTCTCAATATGTTGTCTACTTTACGGTCTTCTTTGTGCCACCGCAACAATTTTGCATGGTCCTTATTTCTAAAAATACATTTCAGACATGGTATTATAGGAGCATACCACATAACCTTTGCAGGGATTTTTTTTCTGGGACGTTCTTCCCCCTCAACATCGCCAGGGTCATCTCGCCTGACCTTATACCGTGATGCTTTACATACGGGGCATTCATCTAAATTTTTGTAGTCCTTGCCACGGTATAGGATGCAGTCGTTAGGACATGCATGTATCTTCTTGATTTCTAATTCCAAAGGACAGACGATTTGTTTTGTTTCATACGTAGTAGTGGGCAGTTCATTAGGCTTCGGCAGCATCTTTTTTTGGATCTTTAGTAATTGCCCAAATGTCTTATCGGATACACCATTCTGTGCCTTCCATTTTAACAACTCCAGTGTTGTACCCAGTTTTTTTTGCCCATCCTGGGCAGATGGGTATAGTAATTTCTTATGATCTTCTAACATGTGGTCAAACTTTGTCTTCTCGTTTTCACTTTCGCAATCTTTCTGTGCATCACGAATGACATCACCAAGAGCATCATCTTCAACAGGTGCGCCTTTTGTACCTGACTCATCTTCAGCTTCTCCCATTGCTGTATCACCGAAGTCACCGTATTGAGCAATAATGTCGTCAGGCTCCAACTGTTCTTCTTCACCTTCTTCCATCATTTTCCCGTTTTCTCCATGCTTGGTCGAACAAATATAGTTTGGCATAAAACTAGACTTCAACAAATGTGAGTGAATATTTCTAGAGCTAGAATATTCCTTCAAATTCTGACACAAGGCACATGGGCAACATATGAATCCATCCCGCTTGTTTTCGTCGGCCACTCTTAAGAAATAATGCACACCATCAATGAATTCTTTGGAGCGGCGATCGGTATTGTACATCCAATGACGCGTCATTGTCTGCATTGCAACGTAAAGTATTATAAGTTTCTAATTTTTATATGGAAATTAAAGTATCAAATAACCTAAAATTCTCTATTTCTAGTTTTTCTAAACCAGCAAAATTAAAAAGACATAAAAGTTCTCTATTTTCTAACTAATCATGAAATGTGGCTGCCTCATACTAGTTATAATTAACTAATTAACCATGTCATAAAGTGCAAATTAAAGAAATATAAGTTTCTAATTTTTAATAGAGAAATTAAAATAACAAAAAACCTAACATTCTATATTTCTAATTTTTCTAAACAAGCAAAATTAAAAAAGCTCAAAAGTTTTCTATGTTTCTAACTAATCATGAAAGCCGGTATGCATACTAGTTATAATTAACTAATTAACCTTGTCATAAATTGCAAATTAAAGTATTATAAGTTTTAAATTTTTAATAGAGAAATTAAAGTAACAAAAAAACCTAAAATTCTCTATTTCTATTTTCTCTAAACAAGCAAAATTAAAAAAGCACAAAAATTCTCTATTTTCCTAAATAATCATAAAATGTGGTATGCATACTAGATATAATTAACTAATTAAATTGGTCAAAAATTGCAAATTAAAGTATTATATGTTTTAAATTTTTTTCTAAACTAATTAAAATAAAAAACATATTATCACTATTTCGCTAAAAAAACGCGTCGCTGTTGAGAAGACGATGAAGCTAATAACCTCTTAAAAAACCATAAAATAAAAAACAACATACATAACACTAGGAAATGACATATGCCGCTGCTAAATGTTGGGAAGATGAAGCTAGTGACCTCTTAACAAGTCGATGACGGTGTAGAAATTATGAAATGAATCAATAGCCGGAGATGAGAGCAAGAACAAGCAACTCCAAATGAAGAACACAGCAAAAGAGTGAAGATCGATGGGCTCGGCCAGGGGAAGAAGAGTTCAAATATGGGGAAAGACATTTAATCCCGGTTTCATTTAAAAACCGGGTCTAAATTGTAACACTAGTCCCGGCCGGTGAGACGGAGCGGGACAACAGCTTTTAATCTCGGTTGGTGTTAGCAACCGGGACTAAAGGCTAGGCTTTTGTCCCGGTTGGTGAGACCAACCGAGACTAAAGGTCCCCACTGCCGATCTCTGACACCATAGCCGTTGGGCAAGGGACTTTTAGTCCCGGTTAGTCTCACCAACCGGGACTAAATATGTTTTCGTCCTGGAAGCTGGTTGATGTTCATTTTGGGCAAGTGACCAAAGGCGTGTTCTGTAGTAGTGAGTGGATCGGAGAATAATAGTGGTGGCATTGGATGTACATGCATAAGGCAGCAGAGGCAAGTGATAATGACGACACAGCTCGCCTCGCATGGGGCAAGCACCATGACACGAAGGCGTTCGGGCAGCTCATGTCCGTGCTTCACGCCACCTCCCAGAAGAAGATGGCCACGCATGATGTCATGGGGAAGGAGATGTGGATGCCGTGGCTGGTGAAAGGTTCAAATGGCTAGAGATAAATAGCCTAATAAAATTTTCTAGAATAACACTAAAAGTACTTGATTAGTATATAAGATGGCGAAGCAAATTTTGCACTAGTTCTACAAGGATGGATCAAGCCTCCTATCCAATCTAGTTTCTATAGTTTCTAAGGAAGTGCACCAAGACTAGGTCACTACTTATCCCTAGATGATAAGCTAAGCTAAGCAAGAGAGTTACATAAACTAGCTAGCGAAGTAATGTTAAGAAGGGTTTTAGGATTGATATACTGCACCGTAGAGAAATGATCCAATCAATCACAATATGATTGAAAACCAAAAAAGATCAATCACCTCGGAACAAATGATAACATAATAATTTTTTTACTGAGGTTCACTTGCTTGCCGGCATGCAAGTCCTTATTGTGGCAACTCACTCACTTAGAGGCCTATGGTCTTAATGGCCTCACACGCCAATCCTCACTAAGGCGCCACACAACCAACACAAGATGAGGATCACACAAGCCATGATCAATTCACTAGAGTATTTTTTTGGCTCTGCGAGAAAAAGGTCAAAACCCCATCACAATCACCACAATAGGAGCCGGAGACAATCACCAACCTCCGCTTGACGATCCTCGCTGCACCAATCTATCTAGGAGTCGTCAAACTCCAAGAGTAACAAACAAATCCCGCATCGAAACACGATCACCAAATGCCTCTAAATGCAATCACTCAATGTCAACGAAAGCTAGTCGACAGTCTATCTTGGGGTATACCCACGGTAGTAGTTTATCGGTAGACGATGCGCAAGCTACAAACTTGATGGTGACGCAAGACACGGACAAGGTTTTTATCCAGGTTCGGCCGCCGTGTGGGCGTAATACCTACGTCCTGCGTCTGATTGTATTGATGTGGATTGTGTTGAGTTGAGATGAGATGTCTAAGGGGGTCCCTTGCCTCTCCTTATATAGTCTAGAGGGCAGGGTTACAGATCTGGAAACTAATCCTAGTCGGTTACAATTGCCATAGATAGTATGATATCAATTCCTATTCTAACCGACTGGAATCCTGCTTGATCTCCACGTCTTGTTTCCCTCCGTGAAACTCCGAGCAGTCGGATCAAGCCTCGAACTGGTCTCGTGATGGGCCAAGTCTCCTGGCCCAAGTCTAGCCGTAAGGGTATTGGGGTTTATACCCCCACAGCTAGTCCCCGAGCACCATGTATTGTGATGTAACACGTCGTCTTGAGCTTCTTCTACCAGCAGGCTTGACATCTTCGGTCAGCATGAAAGTCACCCAAACAGTTGCAACAGTATTTTGACCAACTCAAAAGACAGTTGATCAACATTGACATCGAAGAAGCAGGTCGTTCGAAGAATGCATGGTGCTCTTAATCAAAAAATATTTCTTTCCTGATGAAGTGTGCCCACTTTACTTTTCTGAAAAGTATAGACTTTCAAAAAGCAAGCATATTCACCGCAAGGTGAAGTGTGCCCACTTAGTCCCCGAGCCTGGTAATAGGTGACGTAGGCACGTGGTGCAAGGGTCAAAAGAGAAAAACCCCGTAGAAAAGCTGATACTGAAATGCACCGCCAGATGCATCGTACCGATGTAGTCCCCGAGCCTGCTGGAATGCGAAGTATGAGCCTTGTAGCAAGGTCTAAAAAATTAAAATTACCAAGCTGAAGTTATACGATTGAATTTACCAGTCCCCGAACATATCACACTCGTCTTTGGTAAAGCAGCCTGGTCAACCCAGTCCCCGAGCGTATCATGCTCAGTGGTCAATAAATTCCCAAACTCTCAAACGGGCAGACTGGTCGACCAGTCTCTGAGACCCTAGCGTCCGGTGCTTGAATTGTTGTCACATGTCCTCTGCCTTTGAAAGAGACGATGATGATGACTAGAGGCAATGCACTGGACAGATGATGGGAAAAAATCTAATTTACTACTGTGGAATTCCTAGACTAGGGGCTCAATTTATGGTAGTTTTCGGTGCTTCTCCTAAGGGGTTGGTACATATACATGGGGAGGAGAACTTCCTACATCTACATCAACAAGCAAAATAGTACTAATTGATATTACACATTCCACCTTTACGAATAGGCCTAAATAAACATTAAAGCCCATTAGTAAATAAAACATGGTCTTTGGGATTTATTAAAACCAAGAGGATTCTCCTCGTATTGCTGCAGGTATGAAGGAGGAATATAAATATTAACTTATTGTAGTCTATCGAGTCATTTTCTATATATGGCCTGATTATCAGTAGTCAGTTTTCGAAGAGTAAGAGAGAAAGTCAACGCGTGAGACAATAATGATAGGAGTATCCGTCCATGGTCATGTATAGGTAACTACATCCACTACTAAAACCATTTGCGAGTGGGCACTTGCATGCAGCAACAGGAGTGGATAATGATGTGGCGCAAGGAGGTGCAAGATAATTAGTTTAGTGGGGTTTGTATTTATAGGATACTAGGTGAATTCTTCGCACGTTGTTGTGAGATTTTCTTAAAAAAATTCATTATATTATATATATAGTATTAGTATATAGTATTTAGTATATTTGATTTTCATATATTTTTTATTGTATCATATCTAGTAAAAATTGCTAAGATAACAGAACAAAAAACTAATATTTAATTACATTATAGAGGAATAGGTGATAAAACAAATAGTGTATGTACATTACTTGTATGTTAATAGATTATAAAGATTTAAAGTATTTCATATGATATAGATGACATGGCCATTTTTTGTAATTAATATAGAATGACATGAACTTAGTAGGGAATGATGTGGACACCTTGCATAAAGAGATAGAATATTTAGTGGGTCACTTAGTGGGGAATGATATGGACACCTAGAATGAAGAGAGAAATCATCTAGTGGGGTGTTAATAGATTAAAGATTTAAAGTGTTTCACATAGATGACATTGCTATTTTTATAATTAATATGGGATGGCATGGACTTAGTGAGGGAATGATGTTCACAACTTGCTTGGACAGATAGAACATTTAGTGGATTACTTAGTGGGGAATGATGTGGACACTTACCATGAAGAGAGAAATCATCTATTGGGGTTTAGCTTTATAAGAGTATATGATATAGATTATTGCACATGAAATTTGAGCATTGAAAAGAAACAAAGTGTCAGTGTCTGGACTCAGGGTCCAGGCACTAACAAGTGATGAATCTACGTGCCCCTTAACCCGAATGGTGATGCAAGAGAACATAGAGGGTTTATACTGGTTTGGGCCTAGGATGCCCTACGTCGAGTGAGAGAGCCGGAACCTGTATTGCCTAGCACCGGAGAGTGCTTCTAGTAGGGGAGTACAAGCTAGCTGTGAGAGAGGGGTGTGTCCTAGGTCTTGGCTTAGGGAGTAAGTGGAGGTGTGCTCAGAGTCCTACGTCCTCTATCTCTATGTGAGTGGAGTAGAGTATGACAGTGTGTTGTAAGTTGTGTGTTCGTGTGCTACGTGTGCTGCGTGTGTCCCCTAAGGGGTGCCTTGCCTCCCTTTTTATAGCCACAAGGGGAGGGGAGGGCATTTACATGTGTAAATCTGTAGTTTATCCTTAGTGTGCAGTGGAGTAACAGTGCCGACCCTATGGAGATCGATCGCCTCGTCCTTGTGGTGTGGGCAACAGCGTGGTCGTCCCTATTGGCAGTGTCGCCGAGCCCTGTCGGGTCATGGTGGTCGGATCCGTGGTCCTATGGCTTGTCCTGCAATAGTAGAACAGTAATTGCCAAAGTATGGTAACAGTGGCAGGGTTTAACTCCTCCCATTCCTCCTACTATCGTGCAGCGCTCATAGTGATAGAGGTGAGGCTCTATAGTGATGGGAGTTGGTGGAAAAGTGGGCGATGTGCACTGCTGCGGCGTGGGAGGTATGGCACAAGTCGCATCAGGGGTACGACCACCGTGTGTTAGAAGCCTAGCGCCGAGGTTGAGGCTCGGGCGAGGCATTGATTGCGCTCGAGGCCGGGGCTCGAGAGAGGCATTGATTGCGCTTGAGGCCAAGGGCTCGGTCGAGGCGTAGATTGCGCTTGAGGCCAAGGGCTCGGTCGAGGCATAGATTGCGCTCGAGGCCAAGGGCTTGGTCGAGGCGTAGATTGCGCTTGAGGCCAAGGGCTCGGGCGAGGTGTTGATTGCGCTCAAGGCCAAGGGCTTAGGCGAGGCGCTGGTTATGCTGCGGCTTGGGGTTCGTCCCTATTCCTTTTCGCCACTTTTTCCCTCTTAATTTGGGTATCCCGGTTTATGGTATCCAACAATAGCCCCTGAGCCTGTGGAGGGATTGGGGTACTCCTCTAGAGGCTCTTTTCAGGGTGAACTACTAAGTTGAAGCTCTTATTTCTTCTAGGGGGTGCGTGCGAGTGCACCCACCGCGTGTAGCCCCCGAGCCCTTGGAGGAATGGTGTCATTCCTTCAAGGGCTTTTTACTCCTTATTGTTCTTAGGGAGTATCTAGGGGACAGGGTACATGTTTTTACATGCAATGCCTATTTCCCCGATGCAGGTGAAGCCCCCGAGCCCTTACCCAGAGACAATGGTCAATCAGGACCTTTCCTGACTTCATTTTACGCCCCTCATTCGTCCTTTTGCTCGGAGGAGGGATGGGAAGAATCGCACTACCCTCGGTGGGCGAGTAACGATGTTCCCGGGGAGCTGCTAGCGGCTAAGTCCAAGTGGATGTCCGAGTCCCATTCGATAGGGGTCGGCTTGTGGCCTTATGGGCACATCTCAAGATACCCGAGGGTGGTCATGGTGGATGTCGGCAGCATTCGATAGGTTCCAAGGGCTCGATGCCTCCCTCGATGGGATTCCACTCACGTGACACCCACACGAGTCTCGGACACGACTGTTAGCGATGCGTGGAGCCTTCTGTAGGATCAGGTCATGGCCTCTCTTGGGCTCGTCCCCAGTCATCCCTCGCTCAGTTGTCCTGAAGCAATTATTCAAACCCACTTTGTAGGTCAGGCTTGCAACCTCTAGATCGTAAGAGGCCATGGCCTGGGGTTCTTATCTCGAAAAGGCATCCGTTTAGACATAGGGGGGGTCGAGCGCCTCTTGTCTTGGAAGGAACCGCCCGGGCACAGCCAGCGGGGTGCTCCTTTTGAGGCAGTTCGTATTGGGAGTTGGAACGACCACGCTGTTCTACTACGTTTGGACGCGACGTTTTGCCTGTAAAATTAATGCACGCGTGTGCGCGGTTAGAGTGAGAATCGGAGGAAGTGGGCGCCTAGATTGCCGCGTGCAGTTAATGAGGCAGGCGGCAGTTTGTTTCCTCCTCCCCCATCTGCCCCATGGCGGGCGGACTGCGAGCATTTTTTCTATAAAAGCCAGAGTTGGGGCTTCCTGGTTCTCTCCCTTTCACTCTCGCCTCCAAAAGCTCCTGCCTTCAAGCCCCCGCAGTCGCCTTCTGTCGATGAAAGCTGGTCGGCAGTCTACCTTGGGGTATACCCATGGTAGTAGTTTATAGGTAGACGGTGCGCAAACTACGAACTCGATGGTGACGCAAGACATGGACAAGCTTTTTATCCAGGTTCGGCCGCCGAGTTGGCATAATACCTACGTCCTGCGTCTGATTGTATTGAATTGTGTTGAGAGAATCGTGTATGATCTGTCCTCTAGGGGACCCCTGCCCCTCCTTATATATCCTGAAGGGACAGAGTTACAAGCAAAGTATCCTATTTGGTACAAAATCTTGTAGCCTTGCGGTGCACGCCAACCAGTCGTGCGCCGCACGTCTTCATCTTGTGGGCCGAGTCACCTCTGATGGTGCGGCCCATATAGGCCCATGAGGGTACAGGGGTTTATACCCCCACACCTTCCTTATCGCCACCAAGCTATCGCCTGTGCTTGTCTGCCTTATCCCTTAGCCATGGCCGGCGATAGCTCGTCGCCTGCATCCAATGTCATGGAGGTGGTCCTCAGGGCTTGCGATTCGGGCAGACTTCTCTGTCCTATTACGAACGAGAAGACAGTGAAATGGCTTGTTCCCTCGGTGGACGACAAGGAGCCAAACCTATCGCCGTGCTATGTGGTTTGCTTCCTAGCATTCTTGGATCGGGGGTTTGGGATTCTGGCTAGCCGCTTCATGCGTGCACTCGTGCACTATTATGGGGTGGAGCTTCACAACTTCAACCCCAACTCCATTATGAAAGTGGCGGTCTTCAACACTACGTGCGAGGGGTACCTAGGGTTTATGCCCCATTAGAAACTCTGGCTCCACCTGTTCAAGGTGGAGACGTCGTCCCAGAACGAAGGTGGAGCAAAGAAGCCTTTGAAGGTCGGCGGCTGCACGCTCCAGCTCCGGCAGTCGTGCTTCTACCTATACATCAGGAGCCTAATGCCGTCATCGAATTGACGGTGGCAGAACGGGTGGTTCTACCTCCAGAACAACTACAACCTTCTCCCGGAGTTCCCCGAGAAGTGGCAGTGGGGCACGTCTGTGGTGGACCAGAAGAGGCTAGACCCCCTCCTCGACGGCTTGGCCAAGCTGGGGCAGGCGGGCGTCATCGCGTCCACGGTGGCAGTCGCCTTCCACAAGCGGCGCGTCCTCCCCTTAGCGCAGCGGGTGCTGCCCTTGTGAGTGATGACTCCTGAGGTGTCCCTGGTTGGGACGCAGATGCTGGAGGAGCCGGTGCCTGGCGCGGAGATTTCTCTCTGGCTTACGCGGACGGTGTCACCGGATCTTACGAAGAATTACCGAAACATCCCGATGCGCCCTGAGAGGGGTTACTGTTGGGTATTCTTAACATCATTACCAAAAGTAGACTAAGTTCTCTAAATCTAGTAATGGTGCCAAAAATGCCAAACCTATCCCTCACACCACTTAAGCCAAGTTGTCATCCCCAGCATGATATAAGAGACGCGGTATTGAAATATGCAATTGCTCTTCTAAATAAATAATAAATTGGATCTGCAAGCGCACAGATTAATACCGATGCAGCATTTTAACCGGGAAGTATTCCAGGTATTGTTATTTATATTTTTACCACTGGGAAGGGATTAACAATCATCAATATTGATTACAGAATAGAATATGAGATTGAGCATCTATCATTGCATGTATAATTGAGAACATTATACCTAACTCTTCATACAGGGATAAGTGTCACATAAAAGATACATGAAATAATAACAGTGACAAGGATAACTAATCTGATCTAGCCACATATTAAATATGATAAGCACCTCAATTAGATACTCTAGAAAGTCATTAGCATGGTATTAGAACGAACTACAAGAATATTCCCTAAGTTATTCTCAACTATATAGTCTAGCATTATCATAGTTAGTGCAAGCATACTTAGCAATCATTGTGAGATAAGACTACGCCCATGCATAGTGATATTAGCAAGGAATATGAGAAACATAGCAATCACTCCCCTGTAATAATGTTGCTCTGCCAGCCCAATACACGAGAGGGGGACTATATAAGAATCAATGAAGCTGTCACTATCACGAACCACCCCACCATCTGGCATATTGGGTACAATCGCAGATAAATACGGTATAAGCACCACGCCTACACAATATCTATCATTTACCCATGGATCCGATGGATAAACGCTATACGATCCTAAGCATGTATATAGATCCAATCTAACTAAGCCAAGTACATAACTATGATAAACTAAGAACAATATAATCTTGAATATAAGCAAGTAGAGCAAAGTCATAAGCAATATATTGAAGTAGAACAAAGTCATATTCATAATATTGAAGAACAAAGATAATTAGAAAGCAATTAGAAGCACAATTAGAGAATTACCAAGAATCCTCCTGACAGATCCGGAAACCAATCAAAGATTGACTCCTTCTAGTTCTAATCCTATGTAGCTATGCTAATCTAGATATCTAATTGATGTGGTGGCTCTAATCTTGATCAGAGGCTTCTTCTCCCTTGATGGAACAATGAATTAGGGTTGAGAGGCTCTCTCCTCCAGGGGCCAGGGGGTCTGGTTTTATAGTCCCTTCAAGTGAATATGGGCCCTTGGATCAAACCGACATAGATTGTATGGTTTAGATTCATCCTTTTGGTCGGTGGAGATCTCCCGCGAAGCAGAGTCCTGATTGGACTCCTGGAGAGGGCGGGCGCCCAGGGGAACAGGGCGGGCGCCCTGCCTCTGGCCCCCGTTTCGCCTCCGCTTCGGTCTCGTGGCTTCTGGAGTCTTCTAGATGTAAGATAATTGCGCAGCACGTTAATATCTTTACGTAATCCCGACGTGTGGGCCTTTCTTCCGTATTACCTGATAACCCCCTGCAGAAATAGACAAACACCAAAACTCGTGGAATTCTGTCAGATAAAACCCTAAGTCTGGATGTTGATTTCATTTGGATCCTTTTCTTTATTTACTTGATAATTAAATTTGATACTTAAGGACCGTCAACAAACTCCCCCAAGCTTACCTCTTGCTCGTCCCTGAGCAAGAATAGACTCAGTTATGGATCATAAATTGTTGCAATATTTAAAAATTGACGGTACACATGCTTTTTAAATAAGATCTCAACTCTAAGTTAGAGTAAACTGTCAAGACTTAAAACTTACTTACTTTACGTACACCATGGGACTTGTAACCGTCACTTCCATCTTGAGTAGTTAAAAGATAGAACAGTCTAGCCAAGTGCCATGTCTCTTATTCTTGATCAGCTAGCTCTAGAGTTTTTTGCAGATTTTCAAATAAAACTCAGAGATTCCTTGTATGATTCTCTCAGGTCTCTCTTTTGTGGTATTTCTGGATCCTTACCAAGGCAGTCATGGTATATGCCTTCTCTCAATATATGTGGTATTTGTGGTATAAAGCACAGTGACATTGCCTTCTCTCTCACCCTACTCTAATAAGGCTTTAATATCTGGAGCTCATAGGTGGGAGATAAAATATACATACTTACAATACATGTATTGCATAGTCAAACCATGGGTCCAAACAAACAAATCAATAAGCCAAATCAAGATGTGTATGTGTGGCGAATTAATGGTGTATGGTGATGATGGTGATAACAATGGTGGAAACAAAGGTGGTGGAAGTCTAATTCTACTTTGTTCTTTGAGGGAATACATACCTTCTTTGC
Source organism: Sorghum bicolor (assembly GCF_000003195.3). Lineage (NCBI taxonomy): Eukaryota > Viridiplantae > Streptophyta > Magnoliopsida > Poales > Poaceae > Sorghum > Sorghum bicolor. Next base: position 23,909,327 of record NC_012876.2, on the reverse strand, counting down.
TTTTTGAAACTTTATGAGGAGAATGAGATGCTCTTCTTTTTCTTTTCTCTCAGGTGGGTATCTTGCACCCCTAATTCTACTGTCGGACACTTGTCCATTTTTACCTCTCGTCTCACTTTTCTTTTCTTTCGAGGTTCCGAGCACTTGCTCCTTTTTATTTCCTCGTATATATATATATATATATATATATTTTAAAAGCACTCATCTCATGAGATAATATAGCAAGTGGTAGTAACAAGATAACTTGAGCATTTATTTCACAAGGGAAAACAGAAATATTTTTGGTTATTCTCTCCCGGGTTAGGAGTAGAATATTTTTGGGTGATTCTGGAGATGGAATGGGTGGATATATGTGGATGGTACTTCCGGAGTAGAAGTAGCATATATGAGTGGACGTGCAAGTGAAATCTTGATTTAACCACGTGACAAGCTCCTAAGAGTCTACACAGCTTGACCACACTCAATGCTCATAAGCAGTAAATAATAAATGTGTGGCTCAAAGTCTAGCAAGCATGTATATATGGCTGTGGTAGGAATTTAAACTCTCATCATACAGGAACTCATCATGCAACATTTTAAAGATTTTCAAAGATAAAATTCTCCAGAATTCTAGCATCTCTAAGAACAGATAAACAGCAGCTCAACCTTCCCATATCATATCTGTTAACAACTTAGACTTCAGATCAAGTTTTCATCCCACAAGTTTAGGTCTAGAGCAAGCCTTAAATTATAACAGTCGTATCTAAACTTGAGAGAGAACTTAAAATGTGCAAATTAGGCAGAGCAACTATTCATCATATCCATGCTTAAGTTTTTGTTTAGATATAGATTAGCATAGCCATTTTATTTATTTATTAAACACACTAAGCAAAAGACATATATATATATAAGCATAAAATCTTTATTTGGTTTTTCATAGTTTATGTATTTTAATATTCTAAAATAATATAAGTATAAAGATAGATAGATAGAAATACTTATCGGGATAAATGGGGGTGCTCTCCCCCAAGCTGAATTTTGACGTAATTTCTCTTGATGTAGCTAGCAGGTGGCAGAGGTGTATTTGAAAGTCAGCAGCATTCTGACGGCGATTAGGATGTCCTCCGTCTGCTAGTCTTCTTGATTCTTAAATTCTGTGGAGCTCAAATAGACAACAAAGCTTGTGGAACTGATTAAGTGTTAGCATAAATATCTAGACTTTATCATGTTGAGACTCCTTAATAATTATTACCTGTTTTATATTTTCATTTTATAAAGCAGAAAAGAAATTTTTATTTTTGTTTTTATGCCACCACACTGAATGTACTTATGGGTTTTATGCCACTCGTATACTCACATGGGGCTTACTGTTTTTTATATATATTTATTTTCTTTTTAGAATAGCACGAACATGATTAACTTAGTAAGCTATTTTAAATAATTAAAATAATTGAAAGGGAAAGGATAACTACCAAGTTTACCTCTTGGCAAGGCGTTCGGTGTTTTTAAGTCATCCGAACGGGACTCTTCATTTTCTTAATCGTCCTGAGGTTCGTTGGGTGGCGTAGTCGGTACTTCCGGCAGCGCCTCCTCTTCTTGTATAGTTATCTTCATTTTCCATACCTGACTCGGTGCTTCAATCTCCTCTGGATAATTCTGTTTAAACTCTACGTCTTCTGACCTTACAACTTCTCCTTCATAGTCTGCCCATCCGTCCTTGATGATCTGCCTCCTCTGGTTGCGGTTGCGTCTCTTTCTTACCTGCTTAGATTCTTCAACGATATAGTTAGGGTCAGTAAAATAACGGCGTACCTTCTCTGAGGGGAAGTGCATATGGACTTCTCCGGTTCCAATGTAGATAATTGCTTTAACGGTGCTGAGGAACGGTCTTCTAAGGATAATGGGTGGATCGTATTCATCTTCTCCCATGTCAATAACTTGAAAGTCTATGTAGACAAAGTGATCGTCTATTTTGACTGGGACATTAGTTACTATTCCTTTAACTTCTCGAAATGTCTGATCTGCCATCTGGAGCTGAATGTATGTTGGTCTTAGTGGCATGGTTCCGAACAAGAGCCAATAGGTGACTGCGGCCATTATGTCGAGGCCCGATCCGGTGTCACAAGTTGCCTTGTAGAAGTTGTATCCATTTATGGAGCAGTAGATGCTTGGCATTCCTGGGTTGTCCTTCTTAGTCAAAAGCGGTGACTTAAGTTGGTGATCTTGGCCTCCATGAACTACAGTGACCATCTTAGCTGATTCGGTCCACACTTGCTTGTTCCTGTTCCTCCTGTTGGTCCTCTTCCTTGATTCACGTCTGGATTGATCTGGAATTTGTGTAGTCTTGTTCTTGAAGAAAAATGTCTCCTTCCTCCCTTTGACGTAGAAACTGATCTTGGCAGCACTGGCGTAGATGATAGCTCCCGTGGTATTCAAGAATGGCCTCCCTAAGATGATAGGTGCCCTCTCATCATTTCCGGTCTCTACTACTACGAAGTCTGCTGGGGCATATAAGGTACCAACTCGGACACAAAGGTTCTTCACTATTCCTTTTGGGAAAGTTATCGTCTGATCTGCAAACTGCAAACACATGGTTGTCTCTAATAAAGGATATGTAAAGAATTTTTCATAGAGTACCCTGGGTATAATGTTGACACTAGAGCCAAAGTCGCAGAGTGCTTCTGGAACGTCCACCATGCCGATGGAGATCGGGATGACGGGGCGTCCTGGATCGCCTTTCTTGACCGGCAGAAGGTCAGTAGAGAATTCATTGACGGGGTTACTCCAATTACCTGCATCAAACATGTCTACAAGATTTGCAGATTCTAATCCTTCTGGTTGTGATGGTATACCAGGGTTAGTAGTAGGAACAGCAGCAACTATTTGATTTAACTGAGATTCAATCATTTTATTGAAGCTAATTTGGTTCTTGATGGCAGTAGAGAAATTATTCATTCTATTATTTATATTTTCTAGCATTTTATCATTTGATGCCAATTTCTTAGATAGATTATCCATTAGCTTGCCTTGATTAGACACTAACTCTCTCAAAGGTGGAAAATTATTATTATTGTTGTAAGAATTATTACCTTGATAATTACCTGAGTAGTTAGGCCTCTGTTGATTCCAACCTTGATTTTGTTGAGGACGGTTGTAGTAGTAGTTGTTGTTATTGTTGATGTAGTTTACATCCTCAAGTATCTCAGGGCAGTGATTGCCTGAGTGTCCAGTGTCTCCACACTCCTCACAAGTCATGTTAGAGTCGTAGATGTGCATAACTTCCTTCTTATCTCCAGCTCTATCGTCGAGCTTCTTCATGAGTAGGTCTAGCTTTGCAGACAGCATGTCTACCTCCTTCAGCTGATGCATACCTCCACCTCTCTTGCGTGTCTGGGTCCTCTCTTCATTCCAGCTTTGATTGGACGCCATCTTCTCCACAAGAGCTATGGCTTGTGGTATAGTAAGTGATAAGAATGCTCCTCCAGCTGCAGCATCCATGGTCTCTCGGGCACTGTTGCCGAGTCCATGATAAAACGTCTGCATCAATAGCCAACTCTCCATTCCATGATGGGGACATTCTAGGATGTAGTCTTGAAAGTGCTCCCATGCTTCTGGAACGGACTCATCATTTTGTTGCTGAAAACTTGTAATCTTCCCACAGAGGGCATTGGTCTTGCCCATGGGAAAGAACTTAGCCAGGAAGTTTGTTGAGCAGAGTGCCCACGTAGTATTCTTCTCCTTTGTAGCGTAGAACCACTGCTTCGCTCTTCCTAACAGTGAGAATAGGAAGAGGCAAAGTAGTATAGCATCTTTGGAAACTCCTGATATGGTGAATGTGTTGCAAATCTCCAGAAAGTGTTGTAAATGAGCACTAGCATCTTCGTGTGCCTTCCCACAGAACTGGTTGGATTGCACCATGTTGATAAGTCCAGGCTTGAGCACAAAGTTGCCATCGATCTCTGCAGCAGGTCCAGTGCAGATGTTGTCCGTAGTGGGAGCTGAGAACTCGCGGATCGATTTGTTCGCCATGGCTTCGAACTCTGAAGACAAGTTCCGGTGATCTTCTTGATTGGATGAAGCTTCTTGCTGAAGTGTTGATGATCTCTTTAGCTCGGCTCTCGTCTTCTTGAATAATGCTTTAGGATTGTCAACAAAATTTCCTGGAAGATGTCTTCTATTCATGCATTCCCCTGCATAAGATAAAATAGAAAAATATCGGGGTAAAACTATATGAGAGAATAGATAAGCTCAATCACATTAGTGACGCGAATGATAACTCAAAATCTTTTATTCCATTCTTGATTAGTAATCAACCTTCCCCGGCAACGGCGCCAAAAATGCTTGTTGGGTATTCTTAACATCATTACCAAAAGTAGACTAAGTTCTCTAAATCTAGTAACGGTGCCAAAAATGCCAAACCTATCCCTCACACCACTTAAGCCAAGTTGTCATCCCTAGCATGATATAAGAGACGCGGTATTGAAATATGCAGTTGCTCTTCTTAATAAATAATAAATGGGATCTGCAAGCGCACAGAATAATACCGATGCAGCATTTTAACCGGGCAGTATTCCAGGTATCGTTATTTATATTTTTACCACTAGGAAGGGATTAACAATCATCAATATTGATTACAGAATAGAATATGAGATTGAGCATCTATCATTGCATGTATAATTGAGAACATTATATCTAACTCTTCATACAGGGATAAGTGTCACATAAAAGATATATGAAATAATAATAGTGACAAGGATAACTAATCTGATCTAGCCACATATTAAATATGATAAGCACCTCAATTAGATACTCTAGAAAGTCATTAGCATGGTATTAGAACGAACTACAAGAATATTCCCTAAGTTATTCTCAACTATATAGTCTAGCATTATCATAGTTAGTGCAAGCATACTTAGCAATCATTGTGAGATAAGACTACGCCCATGCATAGTGATATTAGCAAGGAATATAAGAAACATAGCAATCAGTCCCCTGTAATAATGTTGCTCTGCCAGCCAATACACGAGAGGGGGACTATATAACAATCAATGAAGCTGTCACTATCACGAACCACCCCACGATCTGGCATATTGGGTACAATCGTTGATAAATACGGTATAAGCACCACGCCTACACAATATCTATCATTTACCCATGGATCCGATGGATAAACGCTATACGATCCTAAGCATGTATATAGATCCAATCTAACTAAGCCAAGTACATAACTATGATAAACTAAGAACAATATAATCTTGAATATAAGCAAGTAGAGCAAAGTCATAAGCAATATATTGAAGTAGAACAAAGTCATATTCATAATATTGAAGAACAAAGATAATTAGAAAGCAATTAGAAGCACAATTAGAGAATTACCAAGAATCCTCCTGACAGATCCGGAAACCAATCGAAGATTGACTCCTTCTAGTTCTAATCCTATGTAGCTATGCTAATCTAGATATCTAATTGATGTGGTGGCTCTAATCTTGATCAAAGGCTTCTTCTCCCTTGATGGAACAATGAATTAGGGTTGAGAGGCTCTCTCCTCCAGGGGCCAGGGGGTCTGGTTTTATAGTCCCTTCAAGTGAATATGGGCCCTTGGATCAAACCGACATAGATTGTATGGTTTAGATTCATCCTTTAGGTCGGTGGAGATCTCCCGCGAAGCAGAGTCCTGATTGGACTCCTGGAGAGGGCGGGCGCCCAGGGGAACAGGGTGGGCGCCCTGCCTTTGGCCCCGTTTCGCCTCCACTTCGGTCTTGTGGTGTCGAGGGTATCGGTAAGGGGTACCCTCAGCGATGCACATTATGAGATTGCCCGTACGCAGGTCGAGACCCTCAATTCGACGCTCTAATCTTACATATGCGCCGCCATCGACGGTCGCAGCCTCGAAGACGGAAATAGCGTCGAGCGAATCGGTCAGGGCTCGAGCGACAACTGCCGTCGAAAACGGAAGCGGGCTCGAGCGAACCGAGAGGCGTCGAGCGCAAGGACACTGTCCGCCGCCTGACGCGCGCACGCGGGCCGGAGCATTAAACGCACCTGACGCTTCCCCACCTAACACACGGGTCACGGAAGGCGTGATAGGGAACAAGCTTCTGTCCCATCGTTCTTTTTGCAGCCTTCCCACCGAACGACCCAGGGCGTGTCAGGACGCAGGAAACAAGGATGGAACGTCTAATCGGGACCCCCTCGAGACACCCAATGTCAGCGCTCCAGATATCAGCATATTACACGGCGTCCGACCCTCGACTGAACAGGGTCCCTTCCAAGGGACAAGTTGGGCGTCGACTGACAACACCACAGCTACCCCGCCGGATCCGCCGCCATACCGTACAAGCATGCGACCTCAGAACCAGCGCAAGGCGGCGGGCAGGGCAGAACGCAGGAGCACGCGTAATCATCACCGGGCTATCAAGATGGGACGGCTCGAGGCCATGCCGTACGGAAGCCTCGAGTAGGTCGGCGCTCCATGCGGCTATCGACCCCTACTCTAACATCTACGCATGTACCCTATGTCTCTCCTTGGAGCTATAAAAGGAGAGACTCAGGAATAGAAGGGGCATGAACACACGACGACACAAGGCCACACTCATACGTAGTAGAGCTCCACACTTCATACCACGCTTGTATTCGCCCCTGTACAAGCACTTAGGTGCAAGATAATACAAACTCTCTCCCCCCGCTGGACGTAGGGCCTTCTCTTGCCCGAACTAGGATAAATCTCTATGTCTTCTTGCATCACCATCCGGGAAAGCGAGCACGCATACAAATTTACTCGTTGGTGTGACCCCCCGGGGGGAAAACACCGACAGTTGGCGCGCCAGGTAGGGGTCCTGCGTGTTTTTCATCGATTTCCCACTCCTTTCCGGATGGCTACTCTTGCCTCGCCGTTTCCGTGCTCCACGGTGATTTGGTTTGGGAGCCTCGAGTTCATGTCTACGGGCTCCGGCTACGACATGATCTTGCTCTCAGTCAAAGGACCAGGAGGAGCCCGCGTTACGCCAGCACGGTTGAAGGCCCCGAGACGCCCTCACCACCACGCCTCCCCGCCTAAGAAGAGGCGCGGACAGCACCACCGCGGCCCCTCTGCTTCAGCACGACCAACAGCTCGTGCGAGGCAAGACGTGGGCCACAAGGCGGCAGCACCATGTGGCGGAGCAACAAGCGCGACGACTCAGCACCGCGTAACGACGGGAGGGGACGCGTCTTGCGCGCTCTCCCCCACCGCAGCTAGGCTACTTCCACACGGGTTGTTCTCTCCAAGGGCGGCACTGCCGTTCGGGTTGGACAATGCCGCGGCGTCGCTCGCCAGGGCGATATGCCCAAACGCCCAGACGTATGTAGAAAGACCAATGGTCCTCCCACGTAGCTCTGAAGCGCGGCGGCCGGCGTCCGAGCTGCCGGACCTTTCCCGAATACGAGGCCTCCGTCGTCTAGGCCCCGGACGATACTCGATCACCTCCCTCAGGCAACGATTTCTAGAGGAAGGACGTGGGTGTTTCCACGCCGCCGAACCGGACTCTGACTCCGAGACAGATAGCTATGACCCTACGAGGGAATGCTATCACATCGACGGGGCGGTAGAAACTACTGACGAGACACGGGATGCTGCTGCGGGTGGTCGAGCCCCCGCGGCGCGAGAAGACCCCAGGACGCCAGGGAACGACGGACAAGTCGACCCCCCCCCTCAGGAAGACAGAACCGCGCAGCTCGCGCAGCTGCGGGAGCTCAAAATGAAGCTCGACGAAGACCGTGAGCGCCTCGTCCTGCTAGAGCAAATCCTCGAGCAAGACCTGCCCTACCCGCCGGGCGGAAGTGTCCGCAAACGCGCTCGAGAGGTACATCGACAGATCGTCGGCGACGCAGAGCCAGAGCAACCTGTCAGCCGTTTCCCTCGAGCAGGCCAGAATGTAGTGGCAGCGACGATGCTGCTACGTAACATGCCAGAGCCGTCGAATTCCCAGGCCCGACGCATTCGAGATGAAGTACAGACATTGCTCCAGGTGGCGGCGGTTCAACAAGCCGAAAGTTCGGCGTCTCGACGACGAGGAGCTGCCACAGAGAAGCGCGACGAACAACCTCTAAACGAAGAGGAGGTGTCAGTCCATCAACAACCTCCCCCTCGAGGTAGAAAGACCGCTCTCATCCTCCCAGTCGACAATCAACGTCGACACGACGCGCGGCACGACATCAAAGAAAATCGACGCCGCCGACACGGAGACGCGGAAGAGCGTGGTTATAGCGCGCATCGCGGTGGGAGATACGACAGCGACGAGGACCGGGTGGCCCCCGAGCCACCGGGCCCACGGGTGTTCAGCAGGGCGATCCGCAGCACGCCCCTGCCCAATCCATTTCGACCCCCAACCAGCATCGCGAAGTACAATGGAGAGACCAAGCCAGAGTTGTGGCTGGCCGACTTCAGGCTGGCCTGTCAGCTAGGAGGCGCTCGAGGTGATGATCGAGCCATCATCAGACAGCTACCCCTTTTCCTCTCCGACACCGCCCGTCGATGGCTCGAGGAACTCCCTGCCAATCAGATCCACAACTGGGTTGATCTGGTCAGAGTCTTCGAGGGTAACTTCAAAGGGACCTACATACGGCCAGGGAACTCGTGGGACCTCAGCAAGTGCAAGCAGAAGCCGGGAGAAACTCTTCGGGAGTATGCTCGACGCTTCTCGAAGCAGCGCACTGAGCTGTCGCACATCCCTGACCACGACGTCATCTTGGCGTTTGTCTCAGGCACCACCAGTCGAGACTTGGTGCGGGAATTAGGTCGCAATCGACCTCAGACCGTCGACGAGCTGATGGACGTAGTAGCCAACTACGCGGCAGGGGAGGAGGCAGTCGGCGCCTTCTTCAGCTCGGAAGGAAGAAAAGGCAAGCAGCCCGTCGACGAAGATGGGACCCCCAGTCGAGGCCTCAAGAAAAATAAAAAGAAGCAGAAAGTGCGGCAGTTCCACCGGGAAGATTCCGATGACAACCTTGTCGCCGCCATGGATCGAAAGAAGCCTCGAGGCCCTCCGGATGGAGGCATCTTCGACAAGATGTTGGAGGAGCCGTGCCCTTACCATAAGGGAGGCGCCAACCACAAGCTCAAGGACTGTCGTATGCTGAAGAGGCATTTCGACGGTCCAGGGTTCAAAAAAGATACGCGTGATGACTCCAAGAAAGAGAAGGCTGGCAGCAAGGAGGACAACAAAGATGACGACGGCTTCCCCGCCGTCCACGACTGCTACATGATCTATGGCGGGCCCTCCACTCAATTAACCACGAGGCAGCGCAAAAGGGAGCGTCGCGAAGTCTTTGCAGCAAGAATGGCGGTGCCCCAGTACCTTAGCTGGTCAAGCACTCCTATCACTTTCGACCGAGAGGACCACCCCGACAAGGTAGTCGCCCCAGGCGTCTACCCGCTCGTCGTCGACCCCATCATCGTCAACACCCGACTCTCGAAAGTGCTGATGGATGGTGGCAGCAGCCTCAACATCATCTACCTCGAGACCCTCGACCTCCTCGGTATCGATAGAGGACGCCTCCAGCCGAGCGCCGGCGGTTTCCATGGCGTCGTGCCAGGGAAAAAGGCACTGCCAGTAGGTCGAATTGACCTACCGGTCTGCTTCGGCACGGTGGCAAACTTCAGGAAGGAGACCCTCACCTTTGAGGTGGTTGGGTTCCGAGGCACGTACCACGCCATCATCGGGCGCCCGGGCTACGCCAAGTTCATGGCTATACCCAACTACACCTACTTGAAGCTGAAGATGCCCGGTCCCAAAGGCGTCATCACTGTCAGTTCCTCCTTCGAGCATGCGTACGAGTGCGACGTCGAGTGCGTCGACTACGGGGAGGCGGTCGAGAACTCCACCGAGCTCGTCGCGAAGCTCGAGGCCCAGGCCGCTGAGGCTCCAGAGCCTAAGCGCCACGCGGGCAGTTTCGAGGCGGCGGAAGGAACCAAGAAGATCCCGCTCGACCCCAACAACTCCGACGGCAAAATGCTGACGATCAGCACCGACCTCGACCCCAAATAGGAAGCCATGCTCGTCGACTTTCTCCGTGCAAATGCTGATATGTTTGCATGGAGTCCCTCGGACATGCCAGGCATACCGAGGGAAGTCGCTGAGCACTCCTTGGAGATTCGTGCCGGCTCCAAGCCAGTGAAGCAGCGGTTGCGCCGATTCGACGAAGAGAAGCGCAAGATCATTGGCGAGGAAGTCCACAAGCTTTTGACGGCCGGATTCATCAAGGAGGTTCATCATCCTGACTGGTTAGCGAACCCTGTATTAGTTAAGATAAAGAATGGGAAAATGAGGATGTGTGTCAATTATACTAGTCTGAATAAAGCATGTCCAAAAGTTCCCTTTCCATTGCCACGCATTGACCAGATTGTCGATTCTACCGCGGGATGTGAAACCCTTTCTTTCCTTGATGCATATTCTGGTTACCACCAAATAAAAATGAAGGAGTCCGACCAGCTCGCGACCTCTTTCATCACGCCTTTTGGGATGTATTGCTACGTGACCATGCCATTTGGGCTTCGAAACGCCGGAGCCACGTATCAACGTTGCATGCTCCACGTATTCGGCAAACATATAGGGTCAACGGTCGAGGCCTACGTCGACGACATTGTCGTCAAGTCAAAGCGACGAGGAGACCTGATCCAGGACCTCGAGATTGCCTTTAGCTGCCTACGCACCAGCCGGATCAAGCTCAATCCCGAGAAGTGCGTTTTCGGTGTGCCTCGAGGCATGCTCCTAGGATACATCGTTTCACAGCGCGGCATTGAAGCCAACCCCGAAAAAGTCTCGGCCATCACGAAAATGGGGCGGATCCGAGACATCAAGGGTGTACAGAGAGTCACGGGGTGCCTGGCGGCTCTGAGCCGTTTCATCTCGAGACTGGGAGAAAAAGCATTACCATTATATCGACTCCTAAAGAAGGTCAAGCGCTTCGCTTGGACCCCCGAGGCCAAGGAAGCACTCGAAAGACTGAAGAAGACGCTGACCTCGGCACCGGTCCTGGTCCCACCTCAACCTGCAGAGCCGCTGCTCCTCTACGTCGCGTCGACGACCCAGGTCGTCAGCGCGGCGGTAGTGGTCGAGAGGCAGGAGGAGGGACATGCGTTACCGGTTCAGAGGCCAGTATATTTCGTCAGCGAGGTGCTTTCGGAGACCAAAGCACGTTATCCCCAAATCCAGAAGCTGATTTATGCCGTAATCCTTGCCCGTCGCAAGCTGCAGCATTACTTCCTTGGCCACCCCATCACGGTGGTCTCGTCTTTTCCTTTAGGCGAAATAATCCAGAGCAAAGAAGCCATGGGAAGAATAGCAAAATGGTCGGTCGAGCTCATGAGTGAGACTCTCACTTATGCGCCTCGCAAGGCCATCAAATCGCAGGCCCTGGTAGACTTCATCGCAGAATGGACGGACACCCAGCTCCCCCCGACCCAGGTCCAGGCGGAACTATGGACGATGTATTTCGATGGGTTGCTCATGAAAACTGGAGCCGGAGCCGGCCTGCTGTTCATCTCACCCTTGGGCGTCCACATGAGGTACATAATCAGGATTCATTTTGCCGCATCTAACAATGTCGCGGAATATGAGGCCCTCGTCAACGGTCTCAAGATCGCTATCGAGTTAGGAGTCCGACGCCTCGACGTCCGAGGTGACTCCCAACTCGTCATCGACCAAGTAATGAAAACCTCGAGCTGCCACGACCCAAAAATGGAAGCGTACTGCAAGGAGGTCCGTCGACTCGAGGACAGGTTCCACGATCTCGAGCTTATCCATATCGCTCGACGCTACAACGAGGCAGCCGATGAACTCGCCAAGATCGCATCGACCAGAGGCACAGTGCCGCCTGATGCATTCTCGAAGGATCTTCACGAGCCATCCGTCGACCTAGGCACGGGGGCTGGCATCGACGCCACCACCGCCCAACCGACCAATGCCCTCGATACGCTCTTAATGGTGGAGGAGATGATGGAGATAGAACGACGGCCAGGTCGACCATTCGATTGGCGCACACCGTTCCTCGACTGCCTTATCTGCGGCGAGTTGCCAGAAGACAAGACAGAAGCTCGTCGTATCGCTCGACGGGCCAAATCATATGTGATCTATGGCGAAGACAACGAGCTATATCGACGGAGCCCGACGGGGGTCTTACAATGTTGCATCACCGTAGAAGAAGGCCGAAAACTCCTCGATGACCTGCACTCGAGGGCTTGTGGCCACCACGCCGCTCCACGGACCCTTGTAGGGAACGCTTTTCGGCAAGGCTTCTACTGGCCAACGGCTGTGGCGGATGCCATCGAGCTCGTACGCTCGTGTCATGGGTGCCAGTTCTACGCCAAGCAGACGCATCTGCCCGCCCACGCTCTTCAGATGATCCCCATCACTTGGCCGTTTGCGGTATGGGGGCTCAATTTAGTAGGAACTCTACAAAAGGCGAAAGGAGGATACACCCATTTGCTGGTGGCCATTGACAAGTTCTCAAAATGGATCGAGGCTCGACCCATCACCAACATCCGCTCGGAGCAGGCTGTCCTCTTCTTCACCGACATCATCCATCGGTTTGGGATCCCCAATGTCATCATCACCGACAACGGCACCCAGTTCACCGGCAGAAAGTTCTTGGATTTCTGCGATCAGCATCATATCCGTGTGAACTGGTCTGCAGTAGCCCACCCTCGAACTAACGGCCAGGTCGAGCGTGCCAACGGCATGATTCTGCAAGGACTCAAGCCAAGGATCTACAATCGATTGAAGAAATTTGGCAAGAAATGGGTCGAGGAGCTTTCCTCAGTCCTATGGAGCCTTAGGACAACGCCAAGCAGGGCCACCAAATACACCCCGTTCTTCATGGTCTACGGCTCTGAGGCTATCCTCCCCACAGACCTCGAGTATGGGTCACCTCGACTCAAGGCTTATAACGAGCAATCGAACAAAGAAACTCAAGAAAACGCGGTCGACCAACTCGAGGAGGCTCGAGACATGGCCCTCCTCAACTCTGCCAGATATCAGCAGAGACTCCGACGCTACCACGACAAGCACGTGCGCAAGAGGGACCTCAACGTAGGCGACCTTGTCCTACGACGCCGGCAAAGCAACCAAGGACGCCACAAGCTGACTCCACCTTGGGAAGGCCCGTATGTGGTGGCCGAGGTCCTTAAGCCAGGAACGTACAAATTGGCGGACGAAAAGGGGGCAATCTTCACCAACGCATGGAACATCGAACAGCTACGTCGATTCTACCCCTAGAAGTCCTAAACTTACGTTCCTACATTTTGTACGAAGACTTTGTAAACGAACGCGTGAATAAATAAAGTCTTTCTCTCGAGCGACTTCTTTTTGTGCCAAAAATAGTTACGAGTCATAGTCTCGACGTTAAAAGGGGATGCCGACCATGACCCATCATAGTCAGCACCCCCTCGGGGGCTACCAGGGGGACGACCCCCCCCCCCAAGCGTCGAAAAAACCAAGAAGTTTTCTTTTCTTACTTAGTAAACCTTGCATGGTTCGAGTAGCTAAGGCGCCTCGAGCCCCCCAAAGGCCGAGGGATAACGAGCCGGAAAACTCCCACGCCCCCGGGCTACGGAAACTCTACTCACTTCCTTACCCTTGAGGTAATCGAGGTTGTTTTTTGACGAAAGATCTAGCAGGGGATACAAACGTAGGAACAAAGAGAAATAAAAGGACCTCGAGCGGAAAGACAAATAAGCATTTAACAATTACAAAAAGACACCGTATCGCTTAGCAACAAAATCAACAAAAATATCATACAAGGGGCCCCAGGCGCCCTGAGCAGGCTCGCAGGCCTCAGTCCGCGGCACGATCCTCACCGCCCTCGCCTCCGCCCGAGCTAGCCTCAGGAGGGAGCACCTCAGGCTCGAAGAGCTTGGCCAACCTTTCCCCAGGAGCCTCCGCGTCGTCGATCAAGGCATGGAGCCTCTCCTCGTTCTCCGCGTCGGTCTTGGAGATGTCGGTAACGAAGCCATGGGACACCACCTCCATGTCGTAGGAGAAGCCCGAGCAGACAACCGCCATCGCCCGCTTCACCCCGATGTGGAGGGCGTCCCGCACCCGATCTCGCAGCGTCGCGCCTATGTAGCACAACTGGTCGACCAGGGCGTCGCCTCGAGCGTCCTCCCTCGACTCATCCATAGGCTCGACCTCCCAAGAGGTCGAGAGATCACTTATCACCGTCCGCACTCGACGGTTCAAAGCAACCTCCGCCTCGAGCTGAGCCTTGGCGTTGCGAGCCTCGGCTTGGGCGGCCAGGAGTTCGTCCTTGAGCCCTGTAAAAGCCAATATAAAGAGACCTTAGGAAAAACCAAGCACACCTCGAAAAAGAAATTCGACAAAGGAAACATACCTTTGATGCTCTCCTCTAGGGCCGTGTTCTCGCCGACCAATCTGGTGTTGGCACGCTCGATCTCTCTGTTGGAGCGCGCCAGCTCAGTATTGGCGACGCGGAGATCTTCGATCACCCTGCCAGCCTGAGCAACGGCTCCACTCTTCTCCAGCAATTCTCCCTTCAGACGCTCGACGTCGTCAGAGAGACTGCGGGATCGAGCCCGCTCCGCCTCGAGGTCTTCGAGGGCCTTCTTATTTACGTCCTCGGCGGCACCCCTTGCGACCTCACTGTCCACGTACGCCACTTTCATCTTCTAGAAAGAATCGCGGAGGGAGTCCAGGTCGGTCTTGAGAAGGCCCTTCTCCTTGTCCAGGTCCGCAATGACGCTCTTGTAGGACAGGGCCTCCTCCCGGGCTCTGGACGCGGCCTCCTCGACCGTAAGAGCCCGCTCCCGTAGCTGCATCGCCTCCTCCTCCGTCTTCTTCGAGGCCTCTCGGGCCTCGGCCAAAGCAGCCTCCCTCGCCTTCTTCTTCTCCTCGAGTGCTATGAGATCTTTGTAAGCTTTAAGGAGCTTTTCCTGCGACTCGAGGAGTTGATCCTTGAGGAGGGGGAGCTGCTCCCAACCGCCCCTCGTGGCGTGTATGAAGCTGGACTTGATGCGAGAGGTCTCTTTCATATCCTGCGAATCAAGGGTCGGACGGATTAGAATACAGAAACCAGAAAGCACCATGAAGATTGGAGTTCGAGAAACACTTACAAAATAAGCAGGCCCGAGCCCGTTGTTGATGACGTCCGATAGGAGCCCCACCACGTGCTTCATCCAAAGGCGGAGCTCCTCGACATGCTCCCACTTCTCGACCTCCTTCTTGTCGTCGAGGAAGATATTGGGCTCGGACGGGTCGGTGGAAGCTCGGATACGAATCCGATCGGGACACCAGTTCTCCATCTCCCGATCAGCCCGCGCCTTGACGCCGCGGATAAAGTTCTCGACGGTCTCGAGGGAACCCCCGTGGCGCAAGAATAGGTCGGCGAGGCAAGGGAACCGCCCGTCGTCATCCACCGTCTTCCAGGTACCGTCCTTGCTCCCTGACGACCCAATCTCATCCTCTTCAGAGGGAAAGTGGTCCTCCCATGCTCGACGCTCCCGGAGGAACCCTAGGGCAATCCCATCCATACCGTAGATCGTCCTCTTGATCTCGGACTCGGGGTCGGTGGGGGTGCGCATCATACAGGCGAGCGCCACCACTTCGTCCGCTCGCCCCGACTCTGCCCGGATCGCGGCAGGCGCCCCCGGGAGGAGCCACGCTGGGGTGGGAGGGCCGTACACCGGCAAATTTTCCTCCTGATCGCCGGGCTCTTGCGGCGCCAGTGGCGCCGGTTCGGCCAAACCTTGAGGCGGGGGCTCGAGTGGCTCATCCTCTTGGCCCCCCTGCTGTTGCTGCTGTTGCTGCCCCTGCTGCTGCTGCTGCTCCTCCCGCTGATGCTGCAGCTGCTCCTCCGGCTGGGGTTGCTGCTGCTGCTGCTGCTCCAGTGACGGCCGCGTCGCCTCGCGCTCCCGCTCCTCCTCCTCCTCCATCTTCCTTTGCTCCTCGAGAGCTCGAAGGCCAGCAGGCCAGGGAATCCGTCCCGCGACGTTGGGGGTCGACGCTTCCTCCTCCATAGGACGAGCGCCCCCAGACGCTTCGATGCCATCAGACGTATCGCTGATGGTGATGGGTTCCCCCTCAACCCCCAATCGAGGGGGCTCGGGGGCTCCCTCTGACGCTTGCGTCTGGGGCGCCTCATCACGAGTCGGTGGCGACGGAGTAGCCGCGGGACGAGACGGATCCCTCTCGACGCCGGCTGGAGGTTGGGAGCTAGAGGAGCCTACGAAACGAAGGGTAAGGGTCAGACGTTATGATAACCGACACAAGAACATCGCAACGCCCAGAAATAAACAACGAACCTGGTTCCTTGGAGGCAGCACCCGTTCTGAGCCTCTTTGCCATGGACGGTTGGGCCTGCTCAAGGGTCCGCTTCAGCCTGAGAAAAGGTTGGCATATGAGGAAAGGGGGAAGAATGGGAAGACAAAAAACCGCAACATCAAAAAGGCTTACCCCACAGGGAGAACGGCTCGCCTTCCGCCACCCCGACCAGTGGGCCTCGAGCCACCCCGCGTCGGGGCTCCAGGCCCCTCGAGGGCAGGCACTGGCTTAGGCGCGTCGGTCCCCGCCTGGCGGGCGCCGGGACTGGCGCTCCTACGGCCGGCATCTCTTTTCTCAGAGGCCGCGGCGCGACCACGAGTTAGTGGCCCCGACGCCTGGGGCCTAGCCAGACCGCTCTCCCTGGGCACCGGGGGAGGGCGCGGCGCGTCTTGGCCCGCCTTGGTCACGGGAGGGGTGTCAGCCTGGGGGCGAAGAGATCCGCTCGGACCCTGCTCTGGCGCCTCCGTCCGGGGGGCGTCGACGTCCCCTCGTGGCGGGCCCTCGAGAATCCGATCGAGGCGCGACGCGATCCCCTCGGAGTCGTCGCTATCCTCGTCATCATCGTCACCATCGTTAGGGGATTCTTCCTCAGGCTCCCCCCTCTGCCTGGATTTGGCTCGACGCGCCTCTAATGCTTGGCAGTCGAGGTTCTTCTTCTTCTCCCCCTTCTTTGCAGAGTCCTTCGCAGACTTTAGCTTTTCGGCAGATTGGCGCCGTTTGTCACGATCGACCTCGTCCTCCTTTACCGGAGGCCTCGAGGACCGGACATCAATCCAACCCTGCCAAAACTAAGGTAGACTTAGAAAACAGAGAGGGGAGAAAGGAAACCCAGAATCGATGCTGCGCGCAAGAAGAAAGCGTACCAGATCGATCGAGCCTGCGTCAGGTCTCATGGGGAAGCCGTTAACATGCTCCGGCTGAAAATCACCGGCAATTGCAGCCCTGACTCGGGCCGCGACTTCGTCGTCCGCCGGAGCCTCGTTGGACATCCGACATGCCTCAAGGTCCCGAGATGAGACACCAGGGCCCATCTCGTCCATCCTCAACGGTCGAGACATCAAAGGGAGAACTCTCCGGTGATGGACGGCCGAGAGGACGAGAGCGGCGGTCAAACCCTCTTGGCGAAGCTTCTTCAGGGCGTCGAGGAGGGGGTCGAGCCGAGATTGATGAGCTTGGACGACGCCATATGTCCAGTCCGCTGGACGCTCCAAGATCAGACGGCCCGAGTAGGAAGGCAGGAGGTTGTCGTCGTTCCGCAGGTAAAACCACTGGGAGTCCCAGCCGGCGTGGTTGGTCGACAACCCTACCGGGATGTACTCCCGCGGCCTGTCCGTCTTCCCCGTCTTCTGCACCAGATTGAGGCATCCCGCCCGCACGGGCTTCCTTACAACCGTGGTTCCGGTGGGGGCGTGGAAAAGCTCGCCCCTGTAGAGGTGGAGCCACAGCTCCCAGTGCGGCATCATCCCCAGGAAGCCCTCACACACGGCGGCGAAAACCGCCGCTACGGTGATGGCGTTCGGAGAGAAGTGCTGGAGCTCGACCCCATAATGGAAGCAGAGGGCCCGCATGAAGCGGCTCGGGGGCGCACCCAGACCGTGGCGGTGGAACTTGGCGAACGACACCACGTAGCCCTCAGGCGGCTGAGGCCCCCTGTGACTCGCCGGCGGCGCGATCCACTCCGGTGACGATAGCGAGGTGCGGCGGCGCAGCAGTCCCTCTTTCTCAAGCTCTAACAGCCGGCGCTCCGTCATCGACGACGGGCGCCAGTCGTCGGCGGCGACGAGTCTTACAGGCATCTCGGCTGGAGGGACGGTGGATTCACTACAGCTCGAGGAGGCGTGTGCGCGTGAGACGGCGAGAGAGCAAAGGCAACAAGAGAATAAGAGCGAGGAGGCGGAAGGGAGAGGAACGGCGGCAACGCGACGACGTATTTATAGGCAGCAGTCCGCCAACGGACAGATCCGAGAAATAAGGTAACTCCCCCCATAAATGCGCCGTCTGACAGTCCTTTCTCTCCTCACAGGCCGGACTCTCCGAATTCCCCGCCGATACTGTGTCGCAACGTCACCCGCCTAAAAAGGTGCGCCCAACGGGCAGAAAGGCGAACCGCCACGGCCACTTCCTTACTTCGTAAGCCAAGGTATACGCCCACAATAGTCTCGAGAGGTCGATGGCTGGCCCGTCGAAAGGGTTCGACAGCCGATCTCGAGCACCAAGAGTCAGGGATCCCCAGCGAGTGGTCGAAAATCGAGGCCCGCCTCGAGGGCTCGCTGGTGATGTCTAAGGTAGGGTCGAGACAGTCGAGAGGAATCCCCCCGAAGGGAGGCATCGAGCCGCTGGACTCTATCGAATGAGACCGGTATCCCCGACCACGTCGACCCTGCTTTATGAGGACGCCTCCGGGCTACAGCTGACCCCCTCGAAAGGGGCACAGGTTCTCACTTGGACTACCCGCTAGGAACTCAATTTGGGGTGGAAGACGCTCGCTCTATCGAGAGTACGTCGAAACCCCCGGGCAAAAACGAGCCAGTCAGAACCTTCCACCACTGGTGTCGAAAGCGTTTCTGCGAATTAGACAACATAACCCTCGAAGGAGTCAAAAACTCCTCCGAGGGCTCGGGGGCTACCCCCGCGGGGTCGCTCGCGCGCCCCCACGGAGATTCGACCGCAAAACAAAGCCTCCACTCGAGCGCTAGCGCTCAAATGGAGGCTCGGGGGCTACTGTCGAGGGTATCGGTAAGGGGTACCCTCAGCGATGCGCATTATGAGATTGCCCGTACGCAGGTCGAGACCCTCAATTCGATGCTCTAATCTTACGTATGCGCCGCCATCGACGGTCGCAGCCTCGAAGACGGAAATAGCGTCGAGCGAATCGGTCAGGGCTCGAGCGACAACTGCCGTCGAAAACGGAAGCGGGCTCGAGCGAACCGAGAGGCGTCGAGCGCAAGGACACTGTCCGCCGCCTGACGCGCGCACGCGGGCCGGAGCATTAAACGCACCTGACGCTTCCCCACCTAACACACGGGTCACGGAAGGCGTGATAGGGAACAAGCTTCTGTCCCATCGTTCTTTTTGCAGCCTTCCCACCGAACGACCCAGGGCGTGTCAGGACGCAGGAAACAAGGATGGAACGTCTAATCGGGACCCCCTCGAGACACCCAAGGTCAGCGCTCCAGATATCAGCATATTACACGGCGTCCGACCCTCGACCGAACAGGGTCCCTTCCTAGGGACAAGTTGGGCGTCGACTGACAACACCACAGCTACCCCGCCGGATCCGCCGCCATACCGTACAAGCATGCGACCTCAGAACCAGCGCAAGGCGGTGGGCAGGGCAGAACGCAGGAGCACGCGTAATCATCACCGGGCTATCAAGATGGGACGGCTCGAGGCCATGCCGTACGGAAGCCTCGAGTAGGTCGGCGCTCCATGCGGCTATCGACCCCTACTCTAACATCTACGCATGTACCCTGTGTCTCTCCTTGGAGCTATAAAAGGAGAGACTCAGGAATAGAAGGGGCATGAACACACGACGACACAAGGCCACACTCATACGTAGTAGAGCTCCACACTTCATACCACGCTTGTATTCGCCCCTGTACAAGCACTTAGGTGCAAGATAATACAAACTCTCTCCCCCCGCTGGACGTAGGGCCTTCTCTTGCCCGAACTAGGATAAATCTCTGTGTCTTCTTGCATCACCATCCGGGAAAGGGAGCACGCATACAAATTTACTCGTTGGTGTGACCCCCCGGGGGGAAAACACCGACACGTGGCTTCTGGAGTCTTCTAGATGTAAGATAATTGCACAGCACGTTAATATCTTTACGTAATCCCGACGTGTGGGCCTTTCTTCCGTATTTCCGGATAACCCCCTGCAAAAATAGACAAACACCAAAACTCATGGAATTCTGTCAGATAAAACCCTAAGTCTGGATGTTGATTTCATTTGGATCCTTTTCTTTATTTATTTGATAATTAAATTTGATACTTAAGGACCGTCAACAGTTACATCTCCTTGGTGAGTGACTTACTTTTGCTTCCATCTCTGCTTCCTCGGTTTCCTCTTCATCCCCTATTTTTATTTCCCTCGGTGCCTACTCGTAGAAAATGGGTTTTGTGAAATAGTCGTTGCCCCCGGTCCCAGAGGACCGGGAGACCCGGGCCAAGAACCGGGCCAGAAACGAGGAAGAGAAGCGCTAGAAGGACGAGAAGAAAGCAAAGAAGGCGAAGAACTCCAAGGTGGCAAAGGACCTGGCCAAGCGTTATCGCGAGGCCAGGAAGGCGGGGCTTCTTGAGCTCGAGTCCCCTGATGCCTCCATCAAGGAGGAGGAGGGCGCGGAGGACTCCCACTGGCTGAATGAGCTCCTGGAGGAGGAGGAGGAGGAGTTCCTAGCCGATGGAGGGTTGGAGGCCCCAGCGAGGGGCCACAGGTTCCTGGGGTTGCAGAGGGCACCCCCTTTATTATTATTGACGAGGGCGGGGATGATGCCCCCAAGGGGGGTTCGGCAGCCCCCGGATCCCAGGAGGCGCCAGGCTCTCACAAGGGGGCGATGCCCTGGGCAAGGTAAGCGCCTATCTAAAGACTTTATTTTTTTTATCTTTCTTCTCCCATACCTTTAATTTGTCACCTTTTTGCTAGCCAAAAGCAAAAGGCAGTGACGGCGGGGCTGCCACACCTAAAGCCTGTCAAGAGGGGGGTGTTGTCGACCGCTGGGTCAGCAAGGCCCAAATCACTGCTTCCCTTGACTCATGAGGGAGAAGGACACCCCCAGGAGGTGGTGAACCAAGGGGCCTGGGAGGAAACACCGGAGCCCCAAGCAACAAAGGACGGGGCCCCGAGGACGTAGGAGACCAGGGAGACGGTCCTGGCCCTTGGGGCCATCAACCCGGCTGGGGATGTCGACCTCGGCGCACAGAGGCTGTGCCGGGTCATGGTGGACTGCGTCGAGGAGTCCCTTGGAAAGGTGGCCTTGACAAACCCCCACAGGAAAGGGCCGGTTGAGCCAGTGTTTTTGCCAATCCTGAAGACCCAGCGGACGGGGGCGGGGGCATCGCGTTCTGGGGGGAAAACCCAGAGGAGAGGGCCAAGTTCATCCTAGATGACCCCTCTGAGGCGTACCTCTAGAAGGGTCTGGAGGAGACCGGCCGTGCCAACGTCCAGGCCGTCAACCGGGCGTTCGAGCTCGTGACCCGGGACATGTACAACTTTGCCTAGGAAGGGCGCCCAACCTGTTTGGGATATTTTTTCGTTGTGCCTTTTTTGCTAATTTTCCATGCGACGTTACCTCGCAGGCGCTCATGGCCACATCCCGCAAGAAGTCAAAATTTCTTTGACAGGAACGAGACATGTGGGCGGCCTCACAAGAGGAGAAGGCCGCTTGGGAAGCGGCCGAGGGGGAGCTCGCAAAGTAGTGCGATGTATCTACCGACCTCCGGCGGAGGTGTTCCGGTCTCGAGACCAAGGCTCGAGATGCTTAGGTGAAGGTCGCCCCTTTGGAGAAGAGGGTCTGTGACCTCGTCCAAGAATCTCAGGAGCAGAACGCTGTCGCCGAGAGGTACCAAGGTGAAGTCATCCGGGTCGAGGCCTTACTCACTTAGATTAACTGGGCCCTAAAACAGGCCCAGGACGAGCTTGCTGAGGCTCGGCGCCAGGTCTCTCAGTGGCAGGGTCAAGCGGAGGCAACCATGAAGCGAGTGGAAGGTAATAGTCGTGACCTTACCTTTGTTGCTAGTGTGTAATTCTGTATCTTATTTTTCCTTTTTATCGCAGAGTTAGAGTGGAAGGTACCTAAGGCAGCTTCAGCGGCCGAGACTCTACAGAAGACCCTCGACGCTGAGGCCGTAGAATGCTCAACTCTGGAGGCTATCGTTGCATCGGCATGCGAGGGGCTCAGAATTGGGGCGGGCCTATCAGGGTCTTCCTTGCACGGGCACGTCGAGGCCTTGTACTCCCAAGTTGGCGAGAGGCTGAGGGACGCCCTCCACACCAAGGTGAAGAAAGCCCTGGCCGTGGTGAGCTCCCACTACCTCGGCATCGACCTGACGGCGGTGAGCGAGGGCTACGTAGTTGCCGACGATGAGGATGAGGCGCAGGAGGAGATCTAGAAGCTTTCTGACGCCTTGGAGGCCCTAGGAGACGCATTGGCTGCCTTCTTCGATGCTGAAGTTGCGCTCCCTCCTTAGTGTGCAAGAACCTGAAAAGGCAGGGCTATAGAGCCCTTGTAATTGATTAGCTTAGTCTGTAAACATTGATGGCTAGTAGGGCCTTATGTTGTGAACTCAACATCTATGTGAATATTAACGAATGTCTTTCCTTAAATTTTTTGCGCTTGCTTTCCCCTTGGAGCCGACCTTGCCTCGGCAACGTGAGGCAAGGTGAGCCACCAAGAGTCTGATCTCTTAGTTAGAGCGTTCCGAGCCCGAGTCCCTTCCCTATTTCATAATGCTTTTGGACCCTCTGCGGGACTTTTTCTAAAATCTGATCAAACTTATCTCCCGATCTTAAAGGGTGAGTAGAAGAGATCTTAGCCCATAGGCATGGACGGTTTTTCAGGCTCGTCCGTCCTTAAGTCTAGGGGGTTGGTTTGTGGTTTTTGGTCTCATAAGAACGGGAGTAAAGGCTCAGATCAGAAAAACTCTAATTTAAGCAAAAAAGGGGGGTTCCCCGCATGTAACCCCCAAGGGAGTCTCGGACTCTGTAGGCAGAGCCAAGGCTCGCTCTTGAGGCAAAAGCAGAAACTGATATGTGCATGGTTCATATCTTTGTTACTTTTTCAAGATAAGTACAAATGCTTTCTTTACAAAACTTAAGGGTAGAAGCGACGAAGCTGCTCTATATTCCACGCGTTGTTGTAGACTTCTCCTTTTTCGTTGGTGAGCTTGTAAGTGCCGGGACGAAGGACGTTGGCGATGACGAAGGGTCCTTGCCAGGGAGGCGTAAGCTTGTGGCGGCCCTTGTTGCTCTGTCTGAGTCTCAGCACCAAGTCGCTGACCCTGAAGGTGCGACCTCAGAATCGTCGAGCGTGGTAGCATCAGAGAGCCTGCTGAAACTTAGCCGACTGTAGGAGAGCTATGTCTCTAGCCTCATCTAGCTGGTCCAGCGCATCTTCTTGTTAGGTTTTGTAGATGTTTTTGTCATATGCTTGTACCCTTGGGGACCCGTAGTCAAGGTCTATGGGGAGGATGGCCTCAGACCTATAGACTATGAAGAATGGGGTGAAGCCTATAGCTCGGCTTCAAGAGGTCCTTAGACTCCACACGAAGGCTGGTAGTTCCTTGAGCCATCTTTTCCTGAACCTGTCCCGGGCTTCAGAACTTGGAGGATCATGCCATTGGCATGTTCTACCTACCCATGGGTCTTTGGATGAGCAACTGCTGCCTAGTCCACATGTATGTTGTGTCTTTCGCAAAAGTCCAGGAACTTCTAACCTATGAACTGCGTGTCGTTATCCGTGATAATGGAGTTTGGGACTCCAAATCGATGGATGATGTCTATAAAGAACAGCATGGCTGTTGACGGTCCTTAAGTACTAAAATTAATAATCAAATAAACATGAAAAAGGATCAATATGAAACAAACATCTAGAATTAGGGTTTTATTTGACAGAATTCCACGAGCTTTGGTGTTTATCTATTTCTGTAGGGGTGTTGATGCAAAATTGATCTGCAAACACAAAGGGCTAATACCCGATTCAAACGTTAAGGCATGCCAGCCAATTTGACCTTGCTATCGGCAAAGGTGATAACTCGAATACTTTAGTCCTGACAACAGCGATGCGCCCGGATGTCACGGCTAAGAGGTACTCACGCGGAACTCGAGAACACGCCGAGCTTAAGTCGACGAATTCCTAAGAACTCGTAATAAAAGGAAAAAAGTATGACGAAGTCGTCGAAAAGTAGATGCTGGAATATGAGTAAAAACGTGTGTTTGATTGATTTCTTTGATTCCCTGATTACAAGGTCCTAGGGTTTATATTTATACCCTGCTCAAAGAGCTACGACCAGACACGATTAGAATTCGAATTCCAAATTACACGGAATCCGTATACAAAACGATGCAAATAACTAAGGAAATAATAAAACTATCCTTCGTGACAAACCGAAACTCCTCCACATGACAACTGGCAGCTTCCGGACTGCTCCTTCGCGTCATCGGCAATCCCCTTGCCATAGTCATCGGCAGACCTTTTTACCCAGTCATCGGCACCATATTACTGCCTGTGGACTTAGTCACATTCAACCTCTCCCTCATCGGCAACCATCCTCATCAGCAACCCGCATCGTACTGCCACCCTATCCTGCCATCCTGGACACGTGCCCAAAAATGGTGTCAACACATGCCCCCCAGTTTCGGAGTATAAAACTATTAATGCTCCGAAATTCTCTGCAGTAATGATGCCTTCTCCGCAATTAATGCTCCTACTCTGGTAACCGACAACCTCAATCCGGACAACTCTGATCCTAATCTTCCGCAGATTCCTCGAAATCCCCAACTTCCTAAACGGGCATCTTTCTTGGTCGTACATCGGCAACAATACCGTTACAAAGATCTGCCGATGCTCTGACCAGGATATTCGCAAAAACGGTTACCTCCCCTCTATCCGCCCATCGGCAAGATGACCGTTTTAGAATCTCGCCGATGGACCGACCAGGAGATCGCGCACAGTAAAATATCTTTAGATAATGACCGCTTCCTGTCAAATCACCTGCACAATCCCTGGATTACCGTGCGAACAGTTACCATATCCACCTGAGTACCCTCGGGCTTCTCGGATGCGGCGAAGAGATAAGTCGGATTTGCCCTTGCCCATTTTGTCCTATAAATAGTTCCTTCTTGGGTACTCCTCCCCCATTACACCATTCTACTATCCAACTTTGCTTTTCCAGCGGCGGCGTCATTTACAACCCTCAAGATCTCCGACAAGCACTCCTCTTCATCAACTCCGGTGCCCTCCAACGTCCTCTTCACGACAAGATGGCCATTGGCTTCGTCGTCCCTGAGGTCAGACTTCCATCTCATCTCCTGTACCTTTTCTCGCATTCCTGTTCATCTGCGATTCATCTTACTGAATATCTTCCTTTTCCTTTTTCTTTGTATTTTTATTCCCCAAAACACTAGGAATTGTCCAACAAAATTGTCATCCCTACCGATCAACCACACCTTCAGTGCCTCGGCCCTCTAGGGAATCCAGATCCAACCGACCTTATCAATGCAGAAACCAACAGGATTCCCTTTAGAGCCGAAAACTTTTCTTTAGATCTGTGGAAAGACACCTTTCGCTCTTGGCCCAGCCCTACTGTAGGGTGGAAAGATTGGTTCTTGAGGGTCAGCAATTCTTATGAAGTCCAGTGGGGTGAGAGGAAACTAGCTCAATGCATTAGGCTATCCATTGCCGATATGCATAGGAACGAGTCGCTGCTGATAGCTGCATCCTACTTTTGGTCAGACACTCTCAATGCTTTCATTTTTGGCCACGGCCCTGCTTCTCCTACCCTTGCCGATGTAGCCATGCTTACTGGGCTAGATATCTCTTCTGCCGATAGCACCCACTTTTTTGATACTGCCCCCAGTGCCAAAGTGGAGACTCGCGCTATCAGCGGTTGGTCAGGGTACATCCAGAAGTACCGCGGGAGAGGGCCTGTCACCATAAAGGAGCAAACCACCTTTCTGAACATGTGGCTGGACAAGTTTGTATTCTGTGGTCGATCGGCAGGACCGACTTCTGTCTATCTATCGGCAGCAGAAAGACTGGCTAGCGGCGGCCAATTTCCTCTCGGCCGATATTTGCTCGGCGCTGTTTACCACCTTCTTCATCAGGTAGCCCAGAAACTCTTGCTTGGCCAATCTATCGGCAACTTGGGAGGCCCCTGGTGGTTTATTAATATGTGGCTCAATCTGCACCTGCATAAGCGCCTTGATTTCAACTTGTTCTCACAGCACTTCCCAAGAGATATAGCCGAGAATCATGTGTTGGGTGAAGAGGAATCGGCAACGCGTGCCCCCTTGAACTTTGGCGAAGCCGTTATAGTCTTACCCGGTTCAGGGAACAATCCGGATCAGATCGGCCGATTCTTCGAGACTCTGTATGAGGGTCTGGCCAGAGACGAACGACCATGGCTGGCTTATGACGACCCAGACAGTATGCTCCCTCTGACCTTCAATCCATTTGATGAAGCTCTCGACAGGGACAATGAGGTGATGATGGCAATTGTGACTCCCAGAGCCATACCAGTGAATTTTTTCGGTAGCACAAAAACCTCTCCCCAAACCTATGAATTTTACCATCCATCGGCATTAGCTCGCCAGCTAGCTTTCGGCCAGTTGCCGATTGCACTTCCTTATGCCGATGTGATAAAGCCCAGAGAACCCATCACCAACCTTCTCGAGTGGACTCGAGTAGCCCAGCTACCACCAAATGCCGATACAGATGTAGATCTGTCAGAATGGGTTCCAGCTGCCTTTATCACTCAGGCATACAAGCTATGGTGGGCAGAATGGAAAGAGAATCTATTCTGCAGATCGGCCCTCTCATACCGCGGCATGATCGACCCCGAATACGAAGTCCCTGATGACACCGTAAGTATTTTAAACCGATGTCTCATTTTCCAATACTATTTCCATCGGTAACTTACCCTTGTATTCCTTTTGCAGGTTGACAACACCCCCCCATCGGTTAGCAGGAGTGGCAAGCCGATCGACTTATTCCCCTCAGGCCCGATCTCCTCAATCGGCCACAATGCTCCCACTCTGGCTTCCATCATGCATCGGGGCGCGCGCCTCAAGAAAGTTACCACCAGGAAAACTCAGACATCGCCAACGGTAACTGCTTCCACTCTGGCGCAAGCTTTCAAGGCAATTTGTTAAAACCTTTTTCATTTATGCTGACTATCTTTGTATCGGCTATCTGTGCTCATAAACTCCTTTTTGTTGTTGCAGCAAACTGGTGCATCGGCAAAAGCCAAACGCCAAGGTGCCGATGCCCCCCAGTCTAGCCAGCCAAAGAGGAAGGGCACCCAAGGTGCTAAGGCTGGAACAAAGCGCCAGAAAGTGGCAACTCCTCCTCCTCCTCCGGTGTCTCCAATCCCGGTGGAATCTTCCCCTTCTTCTCCAGAAGTCCAGACACAGCAAGCACCATCTCCCCAACCAATACAAGAAGCACCACAGATGGAAGAACCTCAGCAGGAAGAACCTCAAACGGAAGGTACATCAGCTGACGTAGGTGAACAAACAACTGGCCCGGCAGGTCCAGTTATATCATCGGCGGTTTCCCCGATTCAGACAACTGCTGTTCCTCCTTCGGGTAACATATCTCAATAATACTTCCGCCGATAAACTTATTCTCATTTAGTCTCATAACCCTTCCTGTATTCTTTCAGGCGATATCGTTCCATCGGCAACATTTGCTGATCAACCTGTAGCTCCATCGGCATCTTTGAGTCAAAGGCAAGAAATCGCCTTGAAGCAAGTAAGTCATCCAGTTTTCCACCAGTATCGTCTGCCGAAGTTTTGACCATAAAAATGACTTATTTCATCTTCATTTCCAGGAACAAGATTCTCCCGACAGCTTATTCTCCTTCGCCATTGATATCTTCGAAGAAGAAGGCGAGGAAGCAAGCTCCTCTCGGGCAGTTGGAACTGTATCGGCAGAAACCAGAGCTAAGCTGGAAGAGCTATCGGCCATACTTCATCAAGACACAACTCAACTGGTCAACGATTCTGACCCAGCCAAGGCCCTGTTCAAGACCCTTAGAGGCCAAATTCATGCCGATGCCGAAGAAACCCTCTTCCATGCTGCACACCTAGAAAGCCGCCAGCTACAGTACCAGAGAGCCACTCGACGCCTTGCCGATAGAGCCGCTCAAATCCAGCTTTCTGAGGAGATGATGAAAGAAAAACTCTTAGCCGATGAGAAACATAAGAACATCGGCACCTTAAAATCCTCAGGTGATGCACTGAAGCAGAAAGTATCTGATCTATCGGCAAAAAGAGAAGCTCTACTGGCCGAACTCAAGCAAGTAGAGGACGCTCTGTCCCAAGCCCAGCAAGAAGAGAGTCAACTGCCGGAGACCATCAAGCACCTTGAACAAGAACGAAACGTCCATGGTCGCAAAGCGCTGCAGCTGAAGAGGAAGCTGAAGCCAATAGAAGGTTCTGCCGATGATGATATCAAAGAGATAGAGACAGCCAATCAGATTCGGCTGCACGCCATATCAGCAATCCAAGCGCTGCTGAACATCTGAAGCTTTCATCGGCAACACACCTTTGTTTTTCCGCTTTTAGCTTTTAGTCTAGCCGATAAGACTGTTATCGGCATCTTTTGAAACATTAAGTCTGCCCCCGAACATTTAAATCCAGCCGATAGGAGTGTTATCGGCACTTAAACTTTTATGCATCGACCCATATGCTGGGGTAGTACTTCTTTAAATATTTGCCATTTAATGCTCTGGGAAATTCAACTCCTTCGAGAGTTTCTAGAATATAGGCATTACCAGGAGCTGAGTGTCTTATCCGATAAGGACCTTCCCAAGTAGGAGACCACTTCCCAAACTTCGAACTTTTAGTCCCGACTGGCAAAATCAACTTCCATACCAAATCCCCATCGGCAAACTCCTTAGCCTTTACTTTCTTATCATACCATCTAGCAACTCTCTTCTTATTTTCTTCTATACTCATTAAGGCCTTTAACCGATGCCCTGCTAAATCATCTAACTCATCGGTCATCAAAGTGGCATAATCATCGGCAGCCAATTGATCTTGAAAAGATAATCGCCTAGATCCAGCCTTAATCTCCCAAGGCAACACTGCATCATGTCCATACACCAATTGATAGGGTGACACCTTGGTTGATCCATGACAAGCCATCCGATAAGACCACAGTGCTTCATTTAACAATGTATGCCACCGCCTAGGATTTTCTTCAATCTTTCGTTTAATAAGCTTGATAATTCCTTTGTTAGACGCTTCGGCCTGCCCGTTGGCTTGAGCATAGTAAGGAGAAGAATTCAACACTTTAATTCCCATACCGATTGCGAATTCATCGAACTCCCCCGACGTGAACATGGTGCCCTGATCGGTAGTAATCGTTTGGGGAATCCCAAATCGGTAAATAATATGCTCCTTCACAAAATCAATCATATTGGCCGATGTGACTTTCTTCAAAGGAATAGCTTCGACCCACTTAGTGAAATAGTCAGTGGCAACTAGAATGAACTTATGCCCTTTGCTAGATGGTGGATAAATCTGGCCGATCAGATCGATGGCCCACCCCCGGAACGGCCAAGGTTTTATTATAGGATTCATAGCCGATGCGGGTGCTCTCTGGATATTACCGAACTTTTGACAACCTTGACATCCTTTGAAATATTTAAAACAATCTTCAAGTATGGTTGGCCAAAAATATCCATTCCTTCGAATCATCCACTTCATCTTAAAAGCTGACTGATGCGCTCCACACACTCCTTCATGGATTTCCCCCATCAAACTTCTGGCTTCGTCATCACCCAAGCATCGGAGAAGAATTCCGTCGATAGTTCGATAATACAATTCATTTTCAAGGAGCACATACTTGGTCGCTTGAAATCGAACCCGTCTTTCAACTTTTTTGGATGGATCTTTTAGATAATCAATAATTTCTTTCCTCCAATCACCGGCACTAACTGCCGATGTCGTATTAATCATTGGCTGATATCCCGAGGCATGCTGGGCTAACCGATTAGCGTCTTCATTATGCAATCGGGGAATATGCTCCAATCGGAAGTCCTTGAATTCCTTTAACAGTTGCATACTTCTCTCGAAATAGGTTATGAGAACTTCACTTCGGCATTCATAGCTTCCGGCCAATTGATTTACAACCAACATAGAATCCCCGAATATTTCAACAGCATCAGCACGAACTTCTCTTAACAACTCCAATCCCTTGATCAGAGATTGATACTCAGCCTGATTATTTGTTGATGTAGCAACAATCGGCAAGGAAAACTCATACTTCCTCCCCTTAGGAGAAACTAATACAATGCCGATTCCTGCCCCCCGGTCGCAGGTAGATCCATCAAAGAAGAGCGTCCAGGGTGCAATTTCTAAGGTTTCCACTAGACCGCAATGCTGGGTCACAAAATCGGCCATAATCTGCCCTTTGACTGCCTTAGCCGATTCGTAACGCAAATCGAACTCCGACAGCGCTAAAATCCATTTACCGATCCTACCACTCATAATCGGCATAGTTAGCATGTATCGGACCACGTCATCTTTGCAAACAACAGCACATTCAGCCGACAACAGGTAATGTCTCAGCTTGATACATGAAAAATATAAGCATAAGCACAGTTTCTCAATGGCCGAATACCTGGTTTCAGCATCAATCAACCTCCTACTCAAATAATAAATTACCCTCTCTTTCCCTTCAAATTCTTGAACTAAAGCTGAACCGATAACCGATCCATCGGTAGATAAATACAATTTGAAGGGCTTCCCTTGTTGAGGTGGTACTAAAACTGGAGGATTTACTAGATACTTCTTGATTTCATCCAGAGCCAACTGTTGTTCCTCTCCCCAAACAAACTCTTGATCGGCTTTCAATTTAAGAAGAGGACTGAACGCACGAATCCTCCCAGATAAATTCGATATAAATCTTCTGATAAAATTTACCTTGCCGATCAAGGATTGGAGCTCGGTTTTATTGGTAGGGGCCAATATTTTATTGATGGAATCAATAGATCTTCGACTAATTTCAATACCCCTCTGATGTACCATGAAACCAAGAAACTGCCCTGCCGATACGCCAAATGCACACTTGTTGGGATTCATCTTCAATCCATGCTTCCTTGTGCACTCCAACACTTTTCGTAAATCGGCAAGATGCTTTGAGAAATCTCCAGACTTAACCACCACATCATCAATATAAATCTCTACGAGCTTGCCGATGAACTCATGAAATATAAAATTCATAGCCCTTTGAGAAGTAGCACCAGCATTCTTTAACCCAAAAGTCATGACTATCCACTCAAATAGTCCAACATGACCAGGACACCTGAACGCGGTTTTTGGAATATCCTCCTCTGCCATGAATATTTGATTGTAACCTGCATTACCATCCATGAAGCTGATGACCCGATGGCCAGCCGCAGCATCAACCAGTAGATCGGCGACAGGCATTGGGTATCCATCCATCGGCGTAGCTTTATTGAGATTCCTGAAATCAATGCACACCCGAAGCTTCCCGTTCTTCTTGTAAACCGGAACAACATTGGAAATCCATTCGGCATACCGACACTGCCGAATAAACTTAGCTTCAATAAGTTTAGTGATTTCGGCCTTAATATCAGGTAGAATGTTAGGATTACATCGGCAGGCTGGTTGCTGATGTGGCCGAAATCCAGACTTGATGGGTAACCGATGTTCGACAATTGATCGGTCTAAACCAGGCATCTCTGTATAATCCCAAGCAAAGCAATCTTTATATTCCTTTAACAAACTAGTCAATTGTCGCTTACACTCAGGATCTAATTTAGCACTAATAAAAGTAGGCCTAGGCTTATCACCACTACCTATATCTACTTCTACCAAATCATCGGCCGATGTGAACCCCTGGCCTAATTTTCCATCATCGGCGAATCTATCCATTAAAAACCGTCGTCAGAACCGACTGCTTGGATCGGTGGAATCTCATAATCGGCAACTTTGAGAAAATCTTTCTCCCAAACTTCTCCTGAAATGCACCTAGTCTTTTCATAAGTATCCGCTTCTGCCGATGCGATAACATAAGATGAATCCCCTGGGACGATCTCAATCTTGTCACCTACCCACTGAACCAAGCACTGATGCATTGTAGATGGGACACAACAATTGGCATGAATCCAATCTCTCCCCAATAATAAATTGTAGGCACCTTTTCCGCTGATCACGAAAAAAGTTGTCAGCAAGGTTTTGCTGCCGATGGTCAACTCTGCACATATCGCCCCCTTGACTGGAGACACGTTTCCCTCAAAGTCTTTGAGCATCATATCGGTCTTGGTCAAATCTTGATCCCCTTTCCCAAGCTTCCGATATACTGCATACGACATAATATTAATAGCAGCTCCACCATCAACTAGGATCTTAGTCATTGGCTGCCCATCAACCCTTCCTTTGAGGAACAAAGCTTTAAGATGCTGCCTCTCGTCATCGGCAGGTTTCTCAAAGATAGCCGTCATCGGATCCAGAGCCAACTGAGCTATCTGATCAGAAAATTCCAACTCATCGTCACTGGCTGGTGCAAGAAACTCCATCGGCAACATGAAGACCATGTTGACGCCTGCCGATGGACCTTCCCTCTTAGTGTCTGACGGCTGCTGACTTTCAGAATTCTCTCCTTTATTTAGCTCCTCTTGCCTTTCTCGTTGCAATCTCCTTTTCTGTGTCTTGGTTAATCCTCGAGGGCACCATGGAGGAAGTGGCCTTTGTCTTGCCATCGGGCACCGGTTCTCCCTTGACTCCATGCGATGTGTGTTAGCATCCCTGCAAAATATGAATTCATCGAGAACCCGCGCATCAGCCATTCCTTCGAGCTCCTCTTGGTTCCTGGGAAAATACTGGACACGGTCACTAAGTCTGTTGTGCCCACTGAATCTGCCCCCCAGCCGGTCATGAACTGACACCCTTCCTCTGATCGGCCCATTAGCTCGCCGTTCATCATCATAATAACGCCGATCGTTCCTATCGTACCGATCATAACCGTTGCATTCAGGACAGTCTCTGACAGTAGGAAGCTTGATATTTTCCTCCCAACAGTGGATGAAGAATGGGCAATTCCAATGATCCCTGTGCCGATTCCACTCCTGTCGGCGTCTTTCTTCTTCCCGTTGATAATCTTCCTGCTGGCGTCGATACCGATCTTCCCGTTGTTGCCATTTTTCTCGAGGCCTCCTATGAGTTATGACGATGCCAGATCGAGGAAGCCTTCCTGAGCTAGTTCCTTCCTGGACCAAGCCCTTACTTCTTGCATCGGCAGTAGTAACTTGATGCTGAGGATCTACTGATGCACTCTTCTCAGCTGTTTCCGACGTTAAGACCTTAGCCTTCCCCTTAGCGTCCAACATGTTTGTCGGGAAAGGATGTTGGTCTATCTTCATCGGCTTCTGGGCTTTAGAACTGTCAAACTTGATTCTCCCTGACTCTATAGCCGATTGCAGCTGCTGTCTGAATACTTTGCACTCGTTGGTGTCATGTGAAGTTGCGTTATGCCACTTGCAATATCTCATCCTCTTCAACTCTTCTGCCGACGGGATCACGTGGTTAGGTGACAGTTTGATTTGACCTTCCTGAAGTAGAAAGTCAAATATCCTATCGGCCTTGGCGGTGTCAAAGGCAAACTTCTCTGGTTCCTTCTGCCCAAAAGGACAAGACATCGGCTTCTTGTTTTTTACCCACTCTGCCAAACCGATTACTGGTTCCTCATCGGAATCTGAGCTTGTTGCTTCGTCAACAAATGACACTTTCTTATTCCATGCCCTCTTAGGCTCGAAAGGCTTGATGTCTTGATCAGATATCCTCTGCACCAAATGACTTAAACTTTCGAACTCCTGAGAGGCATACTTATCCCTGATATGTGGCAACAAACCCTGGAAAGCCAAATCGGCTAGCTGCCGATCATCCAGAACCAGGCTATAGCATTTATTCTTGACCTCTCGTATCCTCTGCACAAATCCCTCAACCGACTCATCATTACGTTGCCTCAACTTGACCAAGTCGGTGATCTTCTTCTCATGAACCCCCGAGAAGAAGTATCTGTGGAATTGCTTCTCTAGATCGGCCCAAGTAATTACTGAGTTGGGAGGTAATGATGGTAATGATATGAACCAAGTAAAGGCCGATCCAGACAATGATGATGAAAATAGACGAACCCTCAATTCGTCCCTGTTACCAGCCTCTCCACATTGAATAATGAACCTGTTGACATGCTCCATGGTTGACGTGTCGTCCTGTCCGGAAAACTTTGTAAAATCCGGTACCTTGTACCGATGTGGAAGCGGGATCAAATCATACGCTGGAGGATACGGTGTCCGATAAGAATAAGTGTTGACTTTGGGTTTTATCCCAAATTGTTCCCTCATTACTTCAGCAATCTTATCGGCCCAATACGCATCGGCATCTTGCCGAGGAGGCGGCTGCGGATCTGGCACTTGGTGGCGAACCTCCACGTGTCTGTTTGGGACGTGACCTGCATGGAACATCGTATTGGTCACCTGTCCTCCAATCTGCGGACTACCAAACTGCTGTCCACCGATTGGCTGTCCTCCGAGTTGCTGTCCAAAATTTATTGGCTAGTTGGGAATCCCCTGACCTTGGAACCCGGGATAGACCTGCCCTTGCTGGAACCCTGTAGTCTGATAACCCTGCTGGGGCGATTGTGGAAAGGCTTGCTGTCCAAGCCATCCATTATTAGCGTTCATCCGCATAGGTGCTGCCGATGATTGGTAATTGGGTACCGTCGTCGAATTGACATACCCCGACTGGGCCATAGGCCTCTGTTGCATCAGCATTGACTCTGCCGATGCGTTGGGCATCTGGAACATTGAATCTTGAGGATTTCCAGTGTGAGGCCTTGCAGTAGTAGTTGTGGTGTACCGAGGACTCTGGTTCACCGGCACATTGGAAGGTGCCGATGTCATAGGAGTTTTGCCCCTCATGTCAGTTATCTGTGATGTTCCCGGCGTCAACTCTAGAGGCATACCATAACCCCACCAGTTGGGAGGAAGAGTTAACCCTGACATTGCCGATGCCAACATATCTGTTGTCAGTTTATGTTGCCCAACTGAAATTTGTGGGTTGGTTGCCATCGGCATAGATAGTGCGCCAGTAGTCCCCAATGTACTTGGAGGGACGGCAGACTGTGCACTTGCATTCGTCAAGGCAGCCGATGGAGCCGTGACCTCTGGTGCCGTTGGCTGATGATGGGAGGGCCCCACATAATCTGGCGGGATTTGTCCTTCCTTGAAAGTTCTTGCCACGGCGTTGAAAACCGTATTAGACAGTACACCAGCTTGGTTAATCAACGCTCGATTGATGGCATTGTCAACCATATCTTGAAGCTTGCCAGGATTGGCGTCGAAGGTGACCTGCCGTGGTGCCGGCAGTGCATCTTTCTCGACCACTTCGCCGCTCCTGTTTATGCTGAAAGACCTCAGGCATTGCTGCTTGAACTCTTCCATGGCTTGGGCAATAGCTTGCTTTTGCTCATCCTTGAGGTTGGCCTCCGTCACGGGGATGACGTTCTCTTGATCGAGGTCAGAGATCGACATGTTGATCTTGATCTTGAATCTGTCCCACTGGGCGTGCCAAAAGATGTGTTGATGCAAAATTGATCTGCAAACACAAAGGGCTAATACCCGATTCAAACGTTAAGGCGTGCCAGCCGATTTGACCTTGCTATCGGCAAAGGTGATAACTCGAATACTTTAGTCCTGACAACAGCGATGCGCCCGGATGTCACGGCTAAGAGGTACTCACGCGGAACTCGAGAACACGCCGAGCTTAAGTCGACGAATTCCTAAGAACTCGTAATAAAAGGAAAAAAGTATGACGAAGTCGTCGAAAAGTAGATGCTGGAATATGAGTAAAAACGTGTGTTTGATTGATTTCTTTGATTCCCTGATTACAAGGTCCTAGGGTTTATATTTATACCCTGCTCAAAGAGCTACGACCAGACACGATTAGAATTCGAATTCCAAATTACACGGAATCCGTATACAAAACGATGCAAATAACTAAGGAAATAATAAAACTATCCTTCGTGACAAACCGAAACTCCTCCACATGACAACTGGCAGCTTCCGGACTCCTCCTTCGCGTCATCGACAATCCCCTTGCCATAGTCATCGGCAGACCTTTTTACCCAGTCATCGGCACCATATTACTGCCTGTGGACTTAGTCACATTCAACCTCTCCCTCATCGGCAACCATCCTCATCAGCAACCCGCATCGTACTGCCACCCTATCCTGCCATCCTGGACACGTGCCCAAAAATGGTGTCAACAAGGGGTTTATCAGAAAATATGGAGAGAAGGCCCACATGTCATGTTTACAACGAGATAATTACGTGCTGCGCAATTTTCCTCAATCTAGAAGGATCCAGAAGCCACGGGAACGAACGGGACGCGAATCGGGCTCGGGAGCTGGGCGGCCGCCCACCCCCCTTGGGCGCCCGCCCTGGCCAGGAGGCCAATCAGGACTCTGCTTCAGGACTACGCTCCACCGACCTAAAGGATCAATCTAAACCATACAATCTATGTCGGTTTGATCCAATGGCTCACGTTCACTTGAGGGGACTATAAAACCAGACCCCCTGGCCCCTAGAGGAGAGGAGGAGAAATGATTATTCAGAGGTAGCCATCAAAGTTAGGGTTTAGAGCTTCTCTCCCACAGAGAATTAGAATTAGCTACTCCCTAGTCCTTCAAGTTTAGAGGTTTGATTAGATAGCAATTAGAGAAGTAGAGCACTACGCTCTGGATTCGGATCTTCGGTAATAAAGATTGGTATTATTCATATCTTTCTCTAATTCTATTGTTCTAATTGCATTATGTCTCTAATTATTATGTTCTTAGTTTGCTCTAGTTCTATATTTGATATAGTTCTAATTGATAATGAGTTTATGTATAAGTTTGCAAAGCGCTTAGCTCTTGACGCGAGGGAGTTAGGTGATAGATCACATGTGAGCGTGGTGCTTAGATGTTATTTATCTGCAAATGTATCCTATTGGCCGAGTCATGTGGTAGTTCGCGATAGTGACAGCTTCGTTGATTCTTATATAGTCCACCCTCCGTTGATAGGACAGGCAGAACCGGTATTGTGGAGTAAGTCATGCGATGTTCTGATTTACTTTATCAATGTTCCTTATACATGAATGAAGAGTCTTTTATGCTATATATGATCTTGTAGATAACTAGAGTAGATTATGACTTAGTAGTTAGTAGATAACTTAGAATCCATTCTCTAGCTAATCCGACATCACCTACATATATGAGGAGTAGTCTATTTTCTAATCGCTGTGCTCTTTATCCCATGAACTTATACTTTATTATCATTATCTTTATGGTTTACCCCCTGCTAAAGTATGTGACTGTGTGACGAGTTTCTCATTTGTAATCATGTTCTTGCAAGTTTATCTCTAGTCTATGCCTTGATAGATTTTGCCCCTTTGATTTAATTCCATCTTCTTAAGATCCCCTAAGCAAAATTATAAATAACGATACCTGGAATACTTATCCTGGTGAAATGCTACAATGAGGTGTTTTATCTGTGCGCTTGCGGATAGAATAGATTATTTTCTAGAGAGCCTTTACATTTATAAATACCTTTGTACACTCTGGCGCCATGCTAGGGATGACAACCTAGTATCTAAGTGGTGTTAGCTAGTGTCAACAAGCATTTCTGGCGCCGTTGCCGGGGAGCTATAGGACTTATAGGATCTATAGGACATCTTATAAGAATTATATGAGTCTCAGGAATAAGTCATAAAAGGGAACAAAAGGGTAATATTAAGGAAAGCCAGAAAATCAATCAAGGTTATTCATATAAAATATTAGACTAGACTAGAGAAATAATTGCATAAAACAGCTACTAAGTGAGAAATCATAACAAGGCACCGCTGCTTTGGCAGGTTCACCCTGTTGTTTTTCTATGTTTATATTTTTATACAGGGTATAACAGGATTGACTTTGGGTACATTCAACTCTACATCATCAGAACCAAAGCAATCAAGAAAAGAAGAAGCTAGCTACCAATTGCTGAAGCTATGGCAGAAAAGACCTTGCAAGAATTCTCTGCTCCAAGTCTTGACAACATTCCAACCGGTCCAAGATTTGCAGTAGAAGAAGGAATACCCGAGTTTGAGCTCAAGTCAAGCCTCATCAATTTGGTGCAAGCTACACAATTCAGTGGAAAGGCACATGAAGATGCCAGTGCACACTTGCAGAATTTCTTAGAAATTGGAAGCACAATCCACATCAACGGAGTTGACAAAGACGTCATACTACTTCGCCTTTTTCCATTCTCACTAGAAGGGAAAGCGAGGAAGTCGTTCTACACTCATCAAGATAACATCAACAACTGGACGAACTTGTCAGATGCCTTTCTATCAAAGTTTTTCCCTATAGGCAAAACAACTGCCTTAAGAGGAAATATTGTCAGTTTCCAACAGTAGAAGACAGAAGCCATTTCAGAAGCATGGGAGCGTTTTCAAGGATACATATCAGATTGTCCTCACCATGGAATGGCCACATGGTTACTTATGCAGACCTTCTACCATGGATTAACCTAGAAGGCTCGTGAGTGCATAGATGCATCTGCTAAAGGATCATTCTTGGAGCTTACAACTGGAAAAGCAGAGATACTTTTGGATAAGATAGGAGAAAAACAAAGCTGGTTCCAAGATAAAGCTCAACATTGTCATCAAACTGAAGAAATACCAGAAGAAGTAAATGCATTATCAACTAAGATGGAAAATTTTCTCCATTGGATTGACCAGAGGGCCAAGTTCAAAGAAGATCAAAGGGCCATTGAGACAGCATACAAATATCAACCAACTTCGAGTCAACCCAATAGCAAAGGTATGAATTCAGGTAATACTATCAAGCAACTTTCATTAAAAGAGATAATTGCTCAACAAACCAAAATTAATGATGAAGTTAAACAAAGGCTAGATACAAATGAATCATCTCTAAAAGATATACACAATAAAATGGATTTTCTACTAACTGCCTTTGATGAGCAAAACACTCTTAATAAAAGGGTAGAGCTTAAATTAATAAAGTTAGCTGCTGCACTGCCTGTTGCTACTAACCTTGAGCAGGTAAAGAATATAACTACTAGAGGAGGTAAAGCTACCAGAGATCCACCATACCCAAAAGAGAAACAAAGATCATCAGCACCAGTGCAACCAGCAGTGATAGAAGAAGAAAGCCCAATTGAAGCAGAAGATCTGCTCCACCCACCAAGAACTGGAGAAATGAGGAAAGATTTTTACGACAGCAACTATTTGCCATTTCCCAGAAGAAACAGAGGACTGCAGTCGGATGAGCAGTTTGGTAAGTTTGTAGAGGTCATTCAGAAATTATATGTCAACATACCTCTGCTCGATGCCATACAGGTACCTACATATGCAAAGTACATCAGAGATATTC
Source organism: Sorghum bicolor (assembly GCF_000003195.3). NCBI lineage: Eukaryota > Viridiplantae > Streptophyta > Magnoliopsida > Poales > Poaceae > Sorghum > Sorghum bicolor. The sequence continues at coordinate 23,869,876 of NC_012876.2, read as the reverse complement.
TTAACAAGAAGAGACCACTGCCCACCACTGAGGTTATCAATCTGACAGAAGAATGTAGTGCGGCCATCCTCAACAAACCACCAAAGAAGAAGGAAGATCCCGGATGTCCCACTATCGATTGCTCGATCGGAAACCAACACTTCAACAATGCACTTTGTGATCTCGGAGCAAGTGTCAGTGTGATGCCAGCATCAGTCTACAAAAAGCTTGAGCATGCAACTTTAGAACCAACATCAATGTGTCTACAACTAGCGGATCAATCGGTTCGACACCCGTTGGGCATCGCCGAGAACATTCCAGTCAAGATCAGAGATTTCCTAGTGCCAGTAGACTTCGTAGTACTGGACATGAGTCCTGACTCGAAAGTGTCCATCATCCTTGGAAGGCCATTTCTGAGCACTGCCAATGCCCACATTGATGTCGGGAAGGGAGAAATCAAGTTCAACATAAACGGTCTAGAAGAACACTTCACATTCAAACCCAGACCAGAGAGAGACTCTACAGTAAAGGAAGTTCATGAAGAACCACTGGAGACACCATCTCCGGAGGAAGGAAACTCAGAAGATTAAAAGATTTGGAGGTCCAGCTTGGGGGACCTAAAAATCCCAAACCCTCACCGGGAGGTAAATCGGTATTTATCCGCATTATTAATTTTCTCATATTTAAATTCTTGCATAATTAATTCTTGCATTAGTCATATACATTCATAGCATAATTATAATAATCAAAAAGCCCCATATAAATAATATTCGTGGTGTGTAACAACCCATATTTATTAATTATTATGGAGGCACAAAAATATTTTCCAATATCATTTTCATTAAGGTTCAATTCTCATAGATTTTCCTGCATTATATTTATTTATATTGATCTTCTAGAAGCATGACCCACACTCTTTGGGTCTCACATGTCATACACTTCACCTCACATACATCCCATCACATAATTTCATCCACCAATATGTTTCCACTCACTTGACATCTTTCCACCGTCCAACCACTATCAACACAATATTATTCTGCGTGAGATCAAAGCAAGGAAGCAAGTGGAGGAGGCACACCCAGGATGGACACCAGGGGTGGGCGCCCGCCCACCTACCTTGGGCGCCCGCCCTGTCCCCTGCTCAGCCTATAAAAGGCCACCTTCAGCTCCCTTCTCTTCACACAAACACTTCAGAAAACCACGCAAATCTCAGTTTCCCGAGAAGGAGTTCTTGTAGTGAAGAGAAGAGAGTAGAGAGAAAGAGGAGAGTGGAAGGGAAGGTTGGAGTTCTTTTGAGAGAGTGATTGTCACCTAGCAAGTAGTGATCCCGTTGTCTAAGCGAAAGTAAAAGTTGTTTAGGGGGAGGCTCTACCAAAATAGAAACTTGTCTTGAACGATTAACCCCTGGACTACTGACACTCTGGACAGCTGACCACTAACATTTTATCTCATATTTTCCACCAGTTGTGTTTTTGCCAACTTTTGTTTGCAGGATGTTTAAGAAGGTGAAGAATGCAGGGAAGGCTCTCAAGAACATTGGTACAAGGAGTTCAACCCGACACTCCTCACAGCCATCAGAGATGAGCGTCGATCCTACACCCACACAAGCTCCATCATCTTCATCAGGCCAGCAAGTCAAGGTCCTTCTCAAGATAGGAGACCTAGGACTGAAGACCCGAAGAGAGAAGGAAGTTTATCAGCAATTAAAGAATAAAGATTTCATTCACACCCCTACTCTCGATCCAACCCTACTACAAGAAACAGGTATGGACACTGAATTTGACTTAATTTTTCAGATGATGGGTTGGACAAATTTTTGGAATATAACTGAGTTGGGTTCTCGTCTTCTCACCCTCGAATTTCTTTGCACCTTACAATACTATGAGGGGGGAATTGTTTTTCGGATGTTTAAACAGGAAATTATGTTATCTTGGAGAGAACTGAGCGACCATCTTGGTTTCTCTTCAAGATGCATCCTAAACATTGACTCCGATTTACCCAACTTTGAGAGACACCAGTTTTGGAGAGAAATATCTAGAGATAATTTTTACAGTCAAGCCCGAACCAGTGACATGGAACACCCCACTCTTAGGATGTTCCACAAATGGCTTGGGTACAATCTTTTCTATCGTGACGATATTAGGAAAGTAAGAGTAGGAGATTTACAACTTTTATATGCTGCTATTAGTAAAGTACCTACTTCACCTGTTACACTATTTGTTTCACATTGGCTTAGTATACCTAGTCTTCAGGGACCAGTAGGATGTACTTCACTTATCACTCGTCTAGCCACTAATCTTCACTTACTAGAAAACTCATCGTTGGACTTCATAGAAGAATTAAGAATTTATCATGGCTATGACACATTTAGACAAGCTCGGATGTTAAAGAAAGAGGGGAATATAATGTATATGCTGTATGATGATAAAGGCAAGATTCGGTTACCTAACCCGAACCTTGGCCTCTACACTGTGCAAAACTTTTTGATTGAGATTGCAGCAACACCAGTGAACCAGAGAACTCCACAGCGAGTGGCATCTGAAAGGATAACCACTCACCGAGAACGCACCTGGCATGGAGCTGACCCTGGACCAGAAGAAGCAGCGCACCTGCATTATTGCGATTACAATCCACGAGTCCTTCGAGACCCATGGGCTCGTCATGCGCAACCACAAGAGCCAACAGAGGAGACATGGCCGGAGAGCCAAGATCACCAGTGGACAAACCCGCCTTTTCATACGGGTAGGTATTCCACTGATCCATATGGAGCTTTAGGATCCAGACCTCCACCCCAATTTGATGCAGGACGATACTCCGACGCCTCCTACGCCTTCACGAATGACTACTATCAAGAGGCCGGTGCTTTCTTCACTCGTACCGACAACACCCTCCTCGACATCCAGAACACACAAGCAGAACATGGAAGACTCCTGGAAGAGCAACAAAAATGGAACCAGAACCATGCCGCTGCAGTAGAAGAGCTAAGACAAGATACAACAACAATGAACGATAACATCACAACCATGGTGCGGTTCTGGAACATCGGGTAAGACCGACATCAACATCCAGCTTGGGGGAGTTCCTCCCAAATTTATCAAGTAAGTTTTTATTTGCTCTTCTTATTTATTCTATTCTGTCTTAGTATTTAATTTATCTTAAAAGGAAAAACTTAGAAAACCAAATAAATATTTTCTTGCTTTTATTCACTGCACTTTAATAAACATGAAAACAAAATAAAAATAGTGTGTAGATAAGTGTGCTTTATTTTCCTGCTAAGTTTAATCTCTAGAAAAAATAAAAAGACCAAAAATATGCATGATGGAAATGATAAACAGTTGCTCTGTTTGCTTACTTACAAGTACCTAGCTTTTATATTAGAATTCTTCCGGGAATTACTAAAATTAAAATTATTATCTTTGGGAAGCATAAAACTAAAGTCTAGGTAAGAGAAAGACATGATATAAAGTTGAGCTACTGTTTATCTTGTTCCTACTACACTAAGTTCTGAAGATTTATTTTTGAAAACTTACAAATCACATGATGAGTTCCTAGCATACAAAACTACCTACCACAGCCATACTTGCTATAACATCTTTTACTATATTTACATTGAGTTTGATCGAGCTGTGTAGACCCTTAGGAGCTTTTCATGTGGTTAAATTAAGATATTCACTTGCACGCATCTACCACAGCATTAATCATTAAAATTGCTAAAAAAAATATATTATCACTCACTGTCCCAAGTATTGTTATTCTCTCTCTAAAAAGATTCAATGTAGAAGAGGCATGGGTTATGCAAAAACATACGAGGAAATAAAAAGGGGCAAGTGCCCGGAACCTCGGAAAAGAAAGAAAAATAGTGAGACGAGAGGTAAAAATGGACAAGTGTCCGAAGTAGAATTAGGGGTACAAAGATGCCCACTTGAGCGGAAAAAATGGACAAGTGTCCGACAGTAGAATTAGGGGTATCTATTACCCACCTGAAAAAAAAGAGATAGCCCATGTTCTCCCAAAGCAAAGATCAAAGAGGAGGAGAGATAGCAATATGAGGAGCAATGAGAACTAAGATTTGTTAACATTATTGCATTTTCACCATCACTATCATTTACTCCACCACACATGCACATCTTGATTTAATTATATGCTGAGTTCCTTTGGATCCATGGCTCGATTAGACAACATATGTATGAGCTGTTTTTCACTCCTATGAGCTCCACTTAAATATTTCATTAGCTATAGGTAAGTGACATTATGGTAACGATCCACAAATACCACATATAGAGAGACTTGAGAGAATCATTGCTAGGAACTCTGAGTTTTATTTTGAAAACTTATGAAAAACTCTAGAACAAAGGTGAAGTATAGACAGGAGGGATAGTGCTTGACTTAACTATTTTGTCTTTCGATTACTTAAGACTTAAGTACTAAACTTCATAACACTTCACTCTAATCTGGAAGAATTTTTATGTAAAAGCATGTGTGCCTGTCAGGAAAGAAAACATCGAAGCAACTCCTGATCCGTCTAAGATTAGCTATTTGCTCAGGGACGAGCAAAGGGTAAGCTTGGGGGAGTTTGTTGACGGTCCTTAAGTACTAAAATTAATAATCAAATAAACATGAGAAAGGATCAATATGAAACAAACATCTAGAATTAGGGTTTTATCTGACAGAATTCCACGAGCTTTGGTGTTTATCTATTTCTGCAGGGGTTTATCAGAAAATATGGAGAGAAGGCCCACATGTCATGTTTACAACGAGATAATTACGTGCCGCACAATTTTCCTCAATCTAGAAGGATCCAGAAGCCACGGGAACGAACGGGACGCGAATCGGGCTCGGGAGCTGGGCGGCCGCCCACCCCCCTTGGGCGCCCGCCCTGGCCAGGAGGCCAATCAGGACTCTGCTTCGGGACTACGCTCCACCGACCTAAAGGATCAATCTAAACCATACAATCTATGTCGGTTTGATCCAATGGCTCACGTTCACTTGAGGGGACTATAAAACCAGACCCCCTGGCCCCTAGAGGAGAGGAGGAGAAATGATTATTCAGAGGTAGCCATCAAAGTTAGGGTTTAGAGCTTCTCTCCCACAGAGAATTAGAATTAGCTACTCCCTAGTCCTTCAAGTTTAGAGGTTTGATTAGATAGCAATTAGAGAAGTAGAGCACTACGCTCTGGATTCGGATCTTCGGTAATAAAGATTGGTATTATTCATATCTTTCTCTAATTCTATTGTTCTAATTGCATTATGTCTCTAATTATTATGTTCTTAGTTTGCTCTAGTTCTATATTTGATATAGTTCTAATTGATAATGAGTTTATGTATAAGTTTGCAAAGCGCTTAGCTCTTGACGCGAGGGAGTTAGGTGATAGATCACATGTGAGGGTGGTGCTTAGATGTTATTTATCTGCAAATGTATCCTATTGGCCGAGTCGTGTGGTAGTTCGCGATAGTGACAGCTTCGTTGATTCTTATATAGTCCACCCTCCGTTGATAGGACAGGCAGAACCGGTATTGTGGAGTAAGTCATGCGATGTTCTGATTTACTTTATCAATGTTCCTTATACATGAATGAAGAGTCTTTTATGCTATATATGATCTTGTAGATAACTAGAGTAGATTATGACTTAGTAGTTAGTAGATAACTTAGAATCCATTCTCTAGCTAATCCGACATCACCTACATATATGAGGAGTAGTCTATTTTCTAATCGCTGTGCTCTTTATCCCATGAACTTATACTTTATTATCATTATCTTTATGGTTTACCCCCTGCTAAAGTATGTGACTGTGTGACGAGTTTCTCATTTGTAATCATGTTCTTGCAAGTTTATCTCTAGTCTATGCCTTGATAGATTTTGCCCCTTTGATTTAATTCCATCTTCTTAAGATCCCCTAAGCAAAATTATAAATAATGATACCTGGAATACTTATCCTGGTGAAATGCAACAATGAGGTGTTTTATCTGTGCGCTTGCGGATAGAATAGATTATTTTCTAGAGAGCCTTTACATTTATAAATACCTTTGTACACTCTGGCGCCATGCTAGGGATGACAACCTAGTATCTAAGTGGTGTTAGCTAGTGTCAACAATGGCTTGTTTGGCCTTGATTTTGATGATGGGGCGGACCTCAATCCACTTAGAGAACTTGTCGATTGCGACCAGTAAGTGGGTGAAGCCCCCAGGCGCCTTCTATAGAGTCTCGACAAGGTCGAGGCCCCAAACAGCGAAAGGCTTGGTGATGGGGATCATTTGCAGAGCCTGGGCTGGCAGGTGGGTCTGCCGTGCATAGAACTAGCAACCCTCACAGGTTCAAATGATCTCAGTGGCATCTGCCATGACGGTGGGCCAGTAGAAACCCTATCGATAGGTGTTTCCTACTAGCGTCTGAGGCGACACGTAGTGGCCGCAAGCCCCTGAGTGGATCTCCTGAAGGAGTTCTACTCCCTCTTAGTGGGTGATGCACCTCCTGAGGATACCCAAGGGCTACGCTTGTACATCTCGCCGTTGATGAGGACAAAAGCCTTGGCACGGCGAGCTAGTCGTCGTGCCTCGGCTTGGTCCGAGGGGAGGGTCCTATCGATAAGACACTGTACGAGCGCAGAGCGCCAGTCTGGCAGGTTATCGAGCATGGGCCCCTCAAGCTTGATGTCCATGGCCTCTGGCTCGGGAAATGCGGAAGCCTCGGAGGTAGAAATGGGGTCAGCCGGGGAGTGACCCAAACCCCCCGTCTTCTTTGTAGTCGACGGAGGGCTTGTGGAGGTCAGTGACAAAGACGTCCGAGGGGACCATGGCCCGCTTGGATGCCATCTTTGTGAGTGCGTCAGTGGCTTTGTTGTATTTCCTCAACACATGGTTGAGTTTGTGGTCATCGAAACTTTTTTTCTAGGTGTCAGACTACCTTGTAGTATGTGTCCATCTTGGGATCATGGCAACTTGACTCTTTCATGACCTGGTCAATGATGAGCCCTGAGTCGCCTTGGAGGTCGAGCCATTTGATCCCAAGTTCGATCGCAATGTGGAGGCCATTGATAAGGGCTTTGTATTATGCTACGTTGTTCGAGGTTGAGAAGTGGAGTCAGATGGCGACGAGGCTTGCACCGGCCCCAGTCTTCATCAAAGACCCATCGAAGTACAAGGTCCAGCACTCTGACTGGATCTGAGGTGGAGGGAGCTAAGTTCCCTTCCACTTAGCCACGAAATCGGCTAAGACTTGAGATTTTATGGCCTTCTGAGGCTCGTAGATGATCCCATCACCCAAGAGTTCTATAGCCCATTTCACGATTCTGCCATTGGCCTCTTGGTTCTGGATCACCTCGCCCAAAGGGAAAGATGAGACCACCAAGACTGGATGAGACTCAAAGTAATGGCGGAGTTTGCGTCGGGCTAGGACTACAACGTAGAGTAGTTTTTGGATTTGGCGAGTATCTAGTCATAGTGTCGGAAAGTTCCTCACTAACAAAGTATATCAGCCTTAGGACCAGCAGGGCGTGCCCCTCTTCCTTCCTTACGACCATGATAGCCGCGCTGGCCACCTGGTCGGTGGCTGCAACGTAAAGGAGTAGTGGTTCCCCCTCAATGGGGGGGGGTACTAAGATAGGGGGATTGCTGAGCAAAGGCTTGAGTTTTCTGAGCCTCAGGTGTCTAGGAAAGTGCTCAGATTTTCTAAGCAACCTATATAGGGACAGCCCTTTCTCCCCGAGGCGGGAGACGAATCGGTCAAGAGATGCGAGGTATCCCATGACTCTATGTACCCCCTTTCAGATGCGGATTGGTCCCATATTCATGATGGCCGAGGCCTTCTCTGGGTTGGCCTCCATCCCCCACTCGGATACTATGAATCCGAGGAGCATGCCTCGGGGAACCTCGAAAACATACTTCTCGGGGTTTAGCCTGATTCCCTTGGCTCTGAGGCATCAGAAGGTTTTGTCTAGGTCGGCTACAAGGCCACTGGCCTTCATAGACTTGACTATGATGTTGTTCATGTATGCCTCTACCGTTCTACCTATGGGGTCTCCAAAGACCTAGAGCATACATCGCTGGTATGTAGACCTTGCGTTCTTAAGGCCGAACGACATGGTGACATAGCAAAACATTTCGAAAGGTGTAATGAAAGAAGCCGCGAGCTGGTCGAACTCTTTCATCTTGATTTGGTGGTAGCCAGAGTATGCATCAAGAAATGATAATGTTTCACATCCCACAGTAGAGTCAGCTATTTGATCGATATGAGGTAATGGAAAAGAGTTCTTAGGACATACTTTATTTTAACTAATATAGTCTACACACATCCTCCATTTTCCATTTTCTTTTTGACTAGTTTAGGGTTAGCTAACCACTCAGGATGGAATACCTCCTTGATGAACCTAGCCGCCAGCAGCTTCTGGATCTCCCCGATGGCCTCACGCTTCTCCTCGTAGAATCGGCGCAGGCACTACTGTTGATGGTCCTTAAGTATCAAATTTAATCATCAAATAAATAAAGAAAAGGATCCAAATGCAACTAACACCCAAACTTAGGGTTTTATCTGACAGAATTCCTTGAGTTTTGGTGTTTGTCTATTTCTCAGGGGGTTATCAGGACATACAGAGGAAAGACCCACACGTCGGGTTTACATAGAGATATTAAAGTGTGCGGCAATTTTCTTTCATCTAGAGGACTCTAGAAGCCACGGGAACGAACGGGAGGCTGAGCGGGCCCGGGGGTAGGGCGCCCGCCCTGCCCTAGCGGCCAATCAGCGCTTGCCTCGCGGATTATGCTCCACCGACCTAAAGGATTAAGGAAAACCGTGCGATTAAGGTCGGTTTGATCCGACGGCCCACGTTCATTTGGAAGGGCTCTATAAGCAAGCCCCCTAGCCTCTCGAGGAGGCATTCGCATTCTCAAACCCTAATTCATTCATTCATCCAAGGAGGAGAGTCTCTGATCAAGGCTTAGAACCACCACATCAACTAGATCTCTAGTTTAGCATAGCTACATAGGATTTGAACTAGAAGGTGTGAATCTTCAATTGGTTTCCGGATCTATCAAGAAGATTCTTAGTAATTCCTCTACTGTTCTTCATTTATTCATCATTGTTCTTCAATATTATGAATATGACTTTGCTCTATTTTAATATACTGATTATGACTTTGCTCTACTTGTTTATATTTGCAATTATATCTTTCTTAGTTTATCATGGTTATATACTTGGCTTAGTTTGGAATTATATACATGTTTAGGATTGTATAGCATTTATCCATCAGGTCCATGGGTAAATGATAAGTATTGTGTAGGCGTGGTGCCTATACCGTATTTATCTGCAATTGTACCCTATATGCCGCATCGCGGGGTAGTTCGCGTGGTGACAGCTCCGTTAATTCTTATAACCCCCTCCCGTGTATAGGGCAGGCAGAGCAACATTATTATAGGGGAGTGATTACTATGTTTCTCATCTTCCTTGATAATATCACTATGCATGGTTGTAGTCTTGTCTCGCAATGATTGCCAAGTATAATTGCACTAACTATGATATGCTAGACTTTATAGTTAAGAATAACTTAGGAAATATTCTTGTACTTCATCCTAGTTCCATGCTAATGACTTGCTAGAATATCTGTTGAGGTGCTTATCATTATCATATGTGGCTAGTTATGCTGATCAGATTAGTTATCTTTGTCACCATTCATACTTTATCTATATTTTATGTGACATTTATCCCTGTATTGGTGAGATAGATGAATGCTCTCTATTACACATACGATGATACTCAGTTCCATGTTTCATTCCACAATCAACATTGGTGTTAGTAATCCCTTCCCAGTGGTAAAAATATAAATAATGATACCTGGAATACTTCCCGGTTAAAATGCTACATCGGTATTAATCTGTGCGCTTGCATATCCCTTTTATTATTTATTCAGAAGAGCAATTGCATATTTCAATACCGCGTCTCTCATGTCATGCTGGGGATGACAACTTGGCATAAGTGGCATGAGGGATAGGTTCGGCATTTTTGGCGCTGTTATCAGAAATAGAAAACTAAGTCTACTCTTGGGAATGACGTTAAGAATGCCCAACAACTCCTTCACGGTCTTGGAGCCGGCTCAGATGTCCAAGGAGTGCTCGACGACTTTCCTCGGTATGCCTGGCATGTCTGAGGGACTCCACCCAAACACGTCGACATTCGCGCTGAGAAAGTCGACGAGCACTGCTTCCTATTTTGGGGTCGAGGCTTGAGCTGATCCTCAACGCCTTGCCCTCGGAGGTCTTGGGGTCAAGGAAGATGAGCTTGGTCTCCTCTGTCGGCTCGAAGCTCCTGGCATGACGCTTGGGGTTGGGGATGTCCTGGTCGACGCCGCTGGGGCTGGTGATGAGGGACACCATCTCGACTATGGCCTCAGCCTGCTAGATGTACTCGATGTCGCATTCATAGGCATGCTGGCTCATTGTGCTGACGGTGATGACACCGTTTGGTCCCAGCATCTTGAGCTTGATGTAGGTATAGTTTGGGACGGCCATGAACTTGGCGTAGCATGGCCTTCCCATGATCGCGTGGTAGGTCCTAGGGAACCCGACCATGTCGAAGGTGAGGATCTCCCACCTGATGTTGTTGGCAGTCCCAAAGTAGACGTGCAGTTCGATCTACCCGAGGGGGTGGGCTCGGTGCCTAGGCACTACTCTATGGAATGGCGCTGCGTCGTTGCTTAGCTGAGTCTTATTGATCCCCATGAGGGCCAAGGTCTCGGTGTAAAGAATGTTGAGGCCACTACCTCCATCCATCAGCACCTTAGTAAGGCATGTCTCGGCGATGATGGGGTCGACCATGAGCGGATAGCTCATGGGGTTTAGGATCCAGTACGGGTGGTCTCGTCGATCGAAGGTGATGGCGTTCTCCGACCACATGAGGTAAGAGGGCGTGGCCGAGTTAACCACATAGACCTTATAGATCTCGAGCTTCCTTTGACTCACGGTGAGCCGAGCCGTGCATCCCCCAATGATCAGGAGGCAGTTACTAACGTTGGGGAAGCCTTCCCCCTCAGGATCCTTGCCCTTATCCTTGGGGGCTCTTCTGTGTCGTCCTTAGCCACGGCACCAGGGTAGAAACGGTGCAAGACGGTGCAGTCCTCTAGGGTGTGCTTGGTGGGACACCTATGATAGGGGCATGGCTTCTTCAACATCTCATCGAAGAGACCGAGGCTAGTGGGAGCCCGTTTGGGGTTCTTGCGATCCGCCGCGTCGACAAGATTGTCGTACTCATTTTGGGGTCTTGTAAGCCCGAGGCCTCGGTGGCGTCAGCTTTTTGCTTCCCCTTGGCGCTGCCATCGAAGACGATCACCCTAACTGCCTCTTCACTAGAGGCAAAGTTGGTGGGGATGTCGAGCGAGTGGCTGGTGCTCGTGGGGTTCTTATGTCCAAGCTCGTGCATCAACCCCTTGCAAGTGGTGCCGGTGATGAACGCCCCGATGACATCAGAGTCTGTGATGTTGGGGAGCTTGGTGCATTGCTTGGAGAAACGCCTGATGAAGTCTCAGAGAGACTCATTAGGCTTCTGCCAGCAACTCCTGACATCCCAGGAGGCGCATATATGTGCCCTAGAAGATCCTGACAAAGATTCTGTCTAGGTCTGCCTAGCCATGGATCAAATGCTCAGGGAGGTGCTCAAGCCACACCCTGGCCGAGTTGGCCGGGTTTAGTGGCAAGTTGCGGATGATGAGTAGGTCATCCTCCGCTCCGCCTAGCTGGCATGCTAGGTAGTAGTCGGCTAGCTAGAGCTCAAGGTTAGTCTCCCTTGAGTACTTGGTGAGATTTGCCGACTGTTGGAACCGGGCAGGGAACTTGGCCCTGTGGATTGCTTCACTAAAAACGTGGGGACCCAGAGGCTCTGGTGACGCGCTACGATCATGCTCAGGGTTGTACCTCCTGTGTCGGCGCGGTCGGTACCACCGAGATTCGTCCTCGTCCCTATCACGACGTCGGGCCTCAAGGGTGACTCTGGCATCCACGTTGGTTCCGACTCACTCGTGGACAGATGGATCCTTGGGGCCTCCTTGTAGATTAGGGGGCATGGGGCCCTACATGGATGGTGCTTTGTTAGGAGGGGGTTGATCCCCTGGGCGCCTTGCTCTTGTGTCGTGGGATTGTGATGCAGAGCTTTCCACGTTCTGTAATACCGCCTTCTCCAAGAGTCCCCGGAGTCCTTAGCGTACTCTTCTTCCCTCAGTCGTCGATGGCTCGGGCATCGCCCTAAGGAGCAGCACGGCGACCATTACGGTTTGGCTGGCCGTGCTGAAAACTGGGGGGTCATCTCCCCCGGGCGTCTTCAACAATGCGTTGGTTGATGTCTGTTGACGGTCCTTAATGCTCACAATTAACCATCAATTAATCATAGAAAAGGATCTAAATGGAACCAACACCTAGACTTAGGGTTTTATCTGACAGAATTCCACAAGTTTTGGTGTTTGTCTATTTCTGCAGGGGGTTATCAAGAAATATGGAAGAAAGGCCCACACATCGGGTTTACATAGAGATATTAACGTGCTGCGCAATTTTCTACCATCTAGAAGACTCCAGAAGCCACGGGAAGGAAGCGGAGGCCGAGAGGACTCAGGGACAGGGCGCCCGCCCACCTTTCCTGGGCGCCCGCCCTCAGCCAGAGTCTAATCAGGACTCTCTTTCGGGACAATGCTCCACCGACCTAATACTTCAAGGAAAACCACACGATCAATGTCGGTTTGATCCGACGGCCCAAATTCACTTGAAGGGACTATAAAACCAGACCCCCCTGGCCCCTGGAGATCATACCTCTTCTACAGAATGAAAGCTAGGGTTTCAATTCTTCATCCAAGTATAGAGGATCCCTCTAGTTCTTCTAGTTCTACCTCTAGTTCATCTAGATCTAGTTCTAGTTTATCTAGTTCTAGTTCTAGTTCCTCTAGTTCTAGTTCTAGTTAGTTCTAGTTGTAATCAAGAAAATAGGGAGAGAGAAGAGGAGAGCGGAGGAGGAGCCGGATCTGTCGGATCTTCCTCAACATTGTACTTTTGCAGCATCTGGTTCGTTCTTCATCGTTCTCCAGGTTCTTCAATTCATAACTCATGAGTTCTCTAATTACTTTTATTTACATTCAAGTTATTTATTGGATTCCCGCTTGCATCAAGTGCTCTAATCTTTGAAACATTAGAGTAGTAATTAATAGATTAGACGTGGTGTTTAGTCTTGCAATTACCTAGAATTGCACCCAATCCTGCGGATTGTTGTGGTAGCCCTAGGGTAGTGACAGCCCTAACGGTCGACGTATTCCACCACGTTCGGATCGGAGTTTGTAGGACCGTAGTCAGACCTTCCTAGCCCCCTTCTCATCTCTTTCTGTGGTTAGTGCTCTGATGTCCCGATATAGATAATCTTGGAGTAATTCTTGATCAACTAGAGAACTCTCAGGAAACTTCCTCTCTTCCTACCGAAAATAATTATATAGTTATCCTTGGGCGATCTTGGATCTTAATTAGTACACTCACGTTCTCTGTGGAAAATCGATACTTTGGAATACTCCCGGGTGAAAGCTACATCGGTATCCGTGCGCTTGCGGATTTTTCTGTTTGCGTTTAAAATACCCAACAAGCTTTCTGGCGCCGTTGCCGGGGAACGGTAGCTGTGCTAGTTTCGAACCAAGTCGTCCGTGTATCCTTTTTCTTTTCCTTTTTTACCACACTCAACTTATCATTTTCACCATACCACATGGATTTCACTCTAAGCATTAATGAGCATGGAATTTATTTCATAGCCACTTCATTTACTCCATGCTCATATGCAACATCTTCACAATCCATTGGTCTCTCCAACATCACCACATTCGAGATCTCCAACCCCCTCTTCCTTTCTATTTATAAAAACTTTAAAAGGGCGGTTGTCGATGCATATGTCTATAATAAATTTTGTAGATTTCGTTGAGTTGATCTTGATATAGGTTGGTGTTGGAGGGGAAACCACTTCACCGACATAAATTGATGGTTTCCCAAGGACAAGCTTAGTGTCCTAAAACAAGCACTGATCAGATCATAACATGAGCTTTTAATTATTGGCAACATTACCTTTTGTGTTGAGCATATAGGGATAATTGTAAAAATATTCCTTCGGGTATTCTTGTCACTAACCTTTACAGGATTGGAGCAAGAAGATCGGATGAATGACAAGCACAAGGTAAGTCCGACCAATCATCATACAACATTGAATTAAATTCATCCAAACTTGAATTTTACAAAATTCAAGCTTGGGGGAGTACTCTACATAAAAACATCCTTTGCCATGTTGCTATGTTGGTTGTCCCTACCTTTGAGACATGCTCAATTTGTTAAATACTAATCACACTACTTCATCTCCACTTGAGTAGATCTCTATAAATGCTCTCATGCTACCTTTATTTTCTTTAGTATATGTCTAGGTTTGGAGTAGTTTCATTTATCTCTTAATTAAGCATGGTGCTTAGTTTAGGAATGATGACCTTATTTCTAAGGAATTTTAAATTAAGCATGGTGCTTAGGTTAAAATGCCCTCCTGAATCAAATTAGACATGGTGTCTAGGTTGATTTTTGAGGTGATAGTATGCTATAGTAGATATGGGATATTTTGTTGGATTAACCCCTGCAGGAAAACTTTCAATATCGACCTGGGAAGTCCTGAGATAAACTCACATTGGAGACAAAGAGAGAGACACATAAAGTTTAACAATTTACACAAGGAAGGCATAGCTCACAGGAGATGATCCATGGAGGGTGCCACAAACACGATGCACAACCGCTAAGAGAGGAAAGCTTCCACAAGGTGATACTGTACCATCACTCTTCAAGTAAGGTAACATCTTAAGGTACTTGACTATCACTTCTATAAGCTTCTCCTTGGTTCTGGCGTTCACATGAATAAAAGAGACAAACATGTATGATCTACAACTCTAGATTAACCAACCCAATCGATTCAACATGTTTAGTCCTTCCACCTTTGTGATTCCACACTCCTAATCATATAAGCTAAAATGTTGCACACTCAATCTTTGGAAGATATAAACAAAACATATATATAGATAGATTATCTTTCCATAAGGTTGAGCAATCTAATCTGACAAATGTTAAATGCTACACTCATGATCTTATTATCCATCAACTTTGTCTTGCTCACTATGCTTAAGGTTAGAGAGAACAAATACACTTTTGGTTCTGTTGGTGTTTTCCACCAACAGAGCCCATGCACTTGATCTCTGCCTTGTCTCTATGAGCAGGTACACTTCGAGTAAAATATGAAGGACTTTTATAACTCCCAGACTCCACCAAGTGAAAACCTAGATCTACGAGCACAAACACACTGGAGATACTGGACACTCAGGCAATCACTGCCCTGAGATGCTTGAGGATGTAACTACTGGAGTAACCCTGTTGTGGAAGTAATCACTGACCTTCTGCTGGTTAAGAGAGGCGATCTAGGACGCCCCGTCATCCCGATCTCCATCGGCATGGTGGACTTCCCAGAAGCACTCTGCGACTTTGGCGCCAGCATCAACATTATGCCCAGGCTTGCAGATCGTACACTAAGTTTCCCAAAAGGAATATTGAAGAACCTCTACGTCCGAGTTGGTACCTTGTACGCCCCAGCAGACTTCGTGGTGATAGAGACTGGTACTAATGAGAGGGCACCCATCCTAGGGAGGCCATTCTTGAACACCTCGGGAGCTGTCATCTACGCTAGTGCTGCTAAAATCCATTTCTACATCAAAGGGAGAAATGAGACGTTTTCCTTCAAGAACAAGACTACACAAATCTCAGAGCATTCCTCACATGAACCAAGGAAGAGGACCAACAGGAGGAACAGGAACAAGCAAGTGTGGACCGAGTCAGCTAAGATGGTCACTGCAGCTCAACGAGGTCAAGATCGTCAACTCAACTCACCGTTCCTGACCAAGAAGGGTGACCCCAGTGTTCCAAGCATCGAGTGCACAATCAACGGATATTCTTTTCAGAAGACACTCTACGACACCGGATCTGACGTCAACATAATGGCCGCAGTCACCTATCAGCTCCTATTTGGAACCATGTCCCTACAACCAACATACATTCAGCTCCAGATGATTTTAAGGTTATTGACATGGGAGAAGACAAGTACGATCTACCCATCATCCTTGGAAGACCGTTCCTCAGCACTGTTAAAGCAATCATCTATATTGGAACCGGAGAAGTCCAGATGCACTTCCCCTCTGAGAAGGTACGCTGCTATTTTATTGACCCTAACTATATAGTTGAAGACTCTAAGCAGGTCAAGACAAGAAGAAGACGACGCAACCGCAACCAGAGGAGGCGCTGCCCGAACCACCGACTACGCCATCCAGCGAATCCTAGGACGACTGAGAAAACAGAGAGTCCCGTTCGGAGGACGTAAAAACACCGAACGCCTTGCCAAGAGGTAAACTTGGTAGTTATCTTTTTTTCTTTCAATTATTTAAAATAGTTTGCTTAGTTAATAAGGTTCATATCATCTTGAAAAGAAAATAAAAATTTTAAAAATAGTAAGCCCCATGTGAGTATGCTCATGGCATAAAACCCATAAGTACATTCACTGTGGTGGCATAAAAATAAAATAAATTTATCCCTGTCCTATAAAAATAAAAATATAAAAATAAATAAAAATATAAAAATAAATTTATGATCATACTAAAGAGAGTAACATTTATTGAGGAGGCTCAACATGATAAAGGCTAGATACTTATGCTAACACTTAACTAGTTCCACAAAGCTTTGTTGTCTATTTGAGCTCCACAGAATTCAAGGATCAAAGAAGACTAGCAGACGGAGGATATCCTACTCGCTGTCAGAGTGCTGCAGACATTCAAATACACCTCCGCCAGCTGCTAGCTACATCAGAAGAAATTTCGTCAAAATCCAGCTTGGGGGAGAGCACCCCCATTTATCCAGCTAAGTGTTCTACTCACGTTTATACTTTACTCAAATAATAAAAAGATGCATGATCATAAAAACCCAAATAAAATTTTTGTGCTTATATATATGTTTGCTTAGTTTGCTAAATAAATAAATAAAGTTTGCTATGAACCCTCATGATAAGCTCTCACATGGAAATGATGAATAGTTGCTCTGCCATGACTAGTTCTCAAAATTGAAATCTCTCTCAATTTTAGGCCTAACTGTTATTAATTAAGATTTGCTCTAAACCTGAACTTGTGGGAAGAGTACTTGATCTGAAGTCTAAGTCGTTAACGGATATGATATGGGAAGGTTGAGCTGCTGTTTATCTGTTCCTAGAGATGCTAGAATTCTAGAAAATTTTATCTTTGAAAAATCTTTAAAATATTGCATGATGAGTTCCTGTATGATGAGAGTTTAAATTCCTACCACAGCCATATATACATACTTGCTAGACTTTGAGCCACACATTTACTATTTACTGCTTATGAGCATTGAGTGCGGTCAAGCTGTGTAGACCCTTAGGAGCTTGTCATGTGGTTAAATCAAGATTCACTTGCATGTTCACTCACATATGCTGCTTCTACTCCGGAAGTACGCATCCACATATATCCACCCATTTCCATCTCCAGAATCACCCAAAAATATTCTACTCCTAATCCGGGAGAGAATAGCCAAAAACATTTCTGTTTTCCCCTGTGAAATAAATGCTCATGTTATCTTGGTTACTACCACTTACTATATTATTTTAGGAGATGAGTGCTTAAAAAAAAGAAAAAAAGAGAAAAAAAAAGATACGAGGAAATAAAAAGGGGCAAGTGCCCGGAACCTCGAAAGAAAGAAAAAGTGAGACGAGACGTAAAAATGGACAAGTGTCTGACAGTAGAATTAGGGGTACAAGATACCCACCTGAGAGAAAAGAAAAAGAAAATATAGAGCATCTCATTCTCCTCAAAAAGTTTCAAAAGAGCAAGAAAGGTATGTATCCCCTCAAAAGAGCATAAGTGGAATTAGACTTTTACCATTATCACCATCATCACCATACACCATTCATTCGCCACACATGCACATCTTGATTTGACTTATTGATTTGTTTCTTTGGATCCATGGTTTGACTATACAATAAATGTCTTGTAAGTATGTATTAGCTGTCTCCCACCTATTAGCTCCAGATATCAAAAGCCTTATTAGAGTAGGGTGAGAGGAAGGCAATGTCACTATGCCTCATACCAAAAATACCACATACTTTGAGAGAAGGCATACACCTTTACTGCCTTGGTAAGGATCCAGAAATACCACAAAAGAGAGACTAGAGAGAGTCATACAAGGAATCTCTGAGTTTTATTTGAAAATATGCAAAAACTCTAGAGCTATAGTTAATCGAAGAACAAGAGACATGGTGCTTGACTAGACTGTTCTATCTTTTAACTACTCAAGACAGAAGTGACGGTTACAAGTCCCATGGTGAAAGGTAAATGAGTAAGTTTTAAGTCTTAACAGTTTACTCTAATCAGAGTTGAGATCTTGTTTAAACGCATGTGTATCTCTAAGTTATGAAACCACTGCAGAAACTCTTGAGTTCATCTTTGCTCAGGGACGAGCAAAGGTTAAGCTTGGGGGAGCTTGTTGATGGTCCTTAATGCTCACAATTAACCATCAATTAATCATAGAAAAGGATCTAAATGGAACCAACACCTAGACTTAGGGTTTTATCTGACAGAATTCCACGAGTTTTGGTGTTTGTCTATTTCTGCAGGGGGTTATCAGAAAATATGGAAGAAAGGCCCACACGTCGGGTTTACATAGAGATATTAACGTGCTGCGCAATTTTCTACCATCTAGAAGACTCCAGAAGCCACGGGAAGGAAGCGGAGGCCGAGAGGTCTCAGGGACAGGGCGCCCGCCCACCTTTCCTGGGCGCCCGCCCTCAGCCAGAGTCCAATCAGGACTCTCTTTCGGGACAATGCTCCACCGACCTAATACTTCAAGGAAAACCACACGATCAATGTCGGTTTGATCCGACGGCCCAAATTCACTTGAAGGGACTATAAAACCAGACCCCCTGGCCCCTGGAGATCATACCTCTTCTACAGAATCAAAGCTAGGGTTTCAATTCTTCATCCAAGTAGAGAGGATCCCTCTAGTTCTTCTAGTTCTACCTCTAGTTCATCTAGATCTAGTTCTAGTTTATCTAGTTCTAGTTCTAGTTCATCTAGTTCTAGTTCTAGTTAGTTCTAGTTGTAATCAAGAAAATAGGGAGAGAGAAGAGGAGAGCGGAGGAGGAGCCGGATCTGTCGGATCTTCCTCAACATTGTACTTTTGCAGCATCTGGTTCGTTCTTCATCGTTCTCCAGGTTCTTCAATTCATAACTCATGAGTTCTCTAATTACTTTTATTTACATTCAAGTTATTTATTGGATTCCCGCTTGCATCAAGTGCTCTAATCT